>NC_134487.1:176494299-176684299 GCF_040206685.1 Ascaphus truei | reverse complement strand
TTATTCCCGGGAAAAACTGTATTTTCCACAGCTAGCAGCCTAGTATTGTGAGTTATGTGTATTACATTTCTATGAAGGCAGACTCGGGGATTCGATCAGCCAAGCTACTTGCATAGAAATGCAGGATTGAGACAAAGGCTGGGAGCGGCTAGGTGTCAGGACATGTGGTGAGCGGGGAAAGGTGGACAATCAAATCCGAGGATGGGCGCTCAGCGGGGAGAGCCTTCGTTACCCGCAGAGACTGTGGCGCCTACCCAGCGGGAGGTATAGGGCTGGCCAGGGGAAGCCGTTGCCGAGATGGAGCTCATAGGTGCAGTTCCCATTGGCCAGTTCAAATTTCCCACTCGCCAGCAGCCCCGTCATCACGGGGCAGTCCTGAGTACCTTGGCACGCCCCCTCTTCTGACTGGTGCAGCCGGGCGAGCCCCCGGCTGGGGATTAACTGCACCATCTCAATCTGTGCTCTGATTGATCGGCGGCTCCTTCTCCATAGAAAAGATAGCCACGAGGCCTATGTAAGGAGCGGTGCCTATCAGAGTGCCAGAGAGAGTTTGAAGTTTGACAGTGATTCATCTGGTGGGATTTTCAAAGTTGCTATTGAGCAAATACCACTTTGAAGAACCAGGACGAGAAGCGGACAGGGTAAGCCTACTTGAAGCAGGCCCCTGCACCAAGTCGAGGCTAGAGTCTTCCCCCCAGGCCCCCAGTTAGTGAGTGTATGCTGTAATTGTGTATTTTGTATGTCTGCTGGCTTGCCAGAATAAACTCTGTTTATTCAACTTCTTTGTCCTGTCTGGTGATAGTGATCCCAGAAAGAATTCTTATAGGAATTCTCAGCTCTGGGTCGGTATTGATTTTTCAAGACCGTGGGACAAGTTGTTCCAGACAAACAGTGCACAATTTGGGACCACTTGCCATTCATTGTCCCTCGTGCTAGTTCAAAAGAATCTGAGATGTCCAGCAAGGAAGGATGTATTCAGTACTGGAGCTGACCCGAGGTGGTTGCCCGCTGCGACTGCTATGGGCTGCCCAAAGCCGGCCGAGCCAAGGCAGACCTTGCGGAGGACCTTGAGTGGTACGAAGCCGGCATGGCAGAGACCACTGAGGTGGAAGTGGCAGTGATGCTAATGAAGAGGACGAGGTCCTCGATGTCAAGGAGGAGGAGCGGGAGGAGAACATTGATCCTCCCTTGGTTGCCTCAGCAGCCATAGCTATTACACCCGGCGAGTTTGCAGCTCTGTTTGCCACGCTGAGACCAGACTCCATGGTGGAGCGGCGCCTGCAGTTTTCCCAGCTGGTCCTGCGTCCCCCGGTCCTCGCTCATCCATGTCCAGCAGTGATAGTTCTCAAGCCCGCCCAGCCCAGGTGTCCTCCCAAAGTTTTGCGAAATTTGTGAACGGCACTGATGACATTGATGGGTTCTTAAGGGCTTTCAAGAACCAGTCCGTGAGACAAGATTTGCAAGAGCTGGAGTGGGTGGAGTACCTGTCCCCTCAGTTGAGCAGGAAGATGCAGATTGCCTTCCGGGAGATTGAGAGAGACGATGCTTTGGACTACTACCATGTCATGATCCCTAGTCGATCGGGGAAATGGTACATCCTGACAGTGGTTGATTTTGCCACCCGGTATCCTGAGACTGTAGCGTTGTCCTCGATCGATGCGCGTAAGGTGGTGGAGGCTCTAATTTACATTTTCACTGGGGTAGGTTTCCCGAGCGAGATCCTAACCAATCAGGGGGCACAGTTCATGTCTGAACTGCTCCATTGTCTCTGAGATACATGTGGGGTGAAAGCCCTCCGCACAGCACCCTACCATCCCCAAACAAACGGACTACTGTGTGAGCGGTTCAATGGAACAGATGCTGCAAGCATTTGTGGAAGCCGGAGTGGGAGACTGGGAAGCTCGCTTGCAGCACTTGCTATTCACGTATCGGGAGGTGCTGCAGGAGTCTACTGGCTTTTCCCCCTTCGAGCTTTTGTATGGGTGCATGGTCAGGGGACCGCTCGATTTGTTCTGTGAGGGCTGGGAGGAGAAGACTACCAATACTGATGCCTCTGTGCTGCAGTATGTGGTAGAGCTAATTGACAGGTTAGAGAGACTCATGGGGTTAGCACAGGCAAACCTCCAGGCAGCTCAGACCAGGCAGAAGCATATAATAAAAGTATGCCCATAAGTATGCTTATGATAAAAGTGCCCATAGCAGAGAGTTCATCCCTGGGCAGCAAACGCTTGTTCTGAAGCCCACGGCAGAACAAACTGCTTGCTACTTGGGCCGGCCCGTACATGGTTCACCGGCGGATGAATTAATGTAACTACATGGTAAACCTGGATCCAGAGACAGGCAGGTACAGGACATAACACATAAATATGTTGAAACAGTATCATGCGAGTGGGCAGGCGGCGCTGGCTATCTGTAGCCCACCACTGGGCCCGATCTCCTTGGAGAAGCCCAGCAGTGAGGCTCAGTGGAGCAGATGGGGATTGGTCCCCAACTCGTGGCTCCCCATTGGGAGTAAGCGCGAGAGATGCTAGAGCAGTACCAGGTCCTGTTTACGGACAAGCCAGGCAGAACCCATCTAACAGATCACCCGGTCAACACTGGTGATCATCGACCTTGTAGTCCCAGGCAGTGGAGACGAAAGTCAGAAGCAGGTTGGAGTGCGCCTCAAGTCGCTCAATGCTTTAACCAGTTGGGGAGAGTGTGAGTGTTTCCCTTCCCCCCTCTGTTGTACAGTATGTGACCTGCAGTAAAACGTTAATACACTATTTGCGTTTTTATATGTGTTTCTCCATGTATGAGGTCATATTATACCAGGATAAGTGATTCCACGCTTTGAGGACATGGAGAGAAATGCTGCAAGAGACCAGTGATATGTTTATTTGGTTTTCAGCATTATTGCACAGTTATTGTCACCATTTAATATTCACTTATTCACCCAGTGTGTGCCATGGATAGCTATCCATTGCATCTTGTTTATTGCAGTCTAAATAACCGCAGGTATCTGGCAGCACCTGGTGTATTCAATTCAATTAAATTCCTGCAATTCACATCCCACATTGTGGGGTTATTGTTCTAAGTTTTATTCACTTATCACCAGCACATGATTTACACTTTGGTTATATGGGTTTGCGCTTTATTTATTATTGTATAGCATCTATAACCTTTGCAAATACATCTGTAGCAAAGGTTATTGTCCCACTGGCACATTATTGTGGGATATTCTGTGATATTCTTTATAATCACTGCCATTAAATTCTATGGAAACTCTGTAACATTCTGCATTATAAAAAAATAGAAAAGGGGGAAACTGGGGCGCTCCCTACTTGTTTTGGCATATAATAATGTAACACCACTATAGTAGTGTATAACCAAGATAAGGGGTAGTGTATACTACCCCTTGTAGTTTTTCTGCAGCTGGATCAGTGAGAAGACGAAGCCCGGAGTCTTCTTATAGCGGCAATGGAGATGGTGTAGTGGTCAGCGCAAGGTGTTGGACTCAAAGTTTGAGAGAAAATGAAATACACAAAATCAATGTATTAGATAGACATATGCATTCAATAGATAAACATGTATACTGACAATTTATGTATTAAAAATTTTTTATTTAAAAAATAATATATATATATATATATATATATAGTCAGGTATGGAGATTAGCACTCACTGTTTTGTTGCAGGAGGCAGATGCTTGTCCCATAGCGAGTATGTAGACATATGGAGACCAGGGGATCCTGATAGCCAAAAAGAGACAGCACACTGCAGGTATGGTATCAAAAAAGTGTATTCAGTAACACAAGGCCGCCAATGTTTCGGTCCTCCCAACGGGACCTTCCTGCCCCTGAGGAAGGTCCCGTTGGGAGGACCGAAACGTTGGCGGCCTTGTGTTACTGAATACACTTTTTTGATACCATACCTGCAGTGTGCTGTCTCTTTTTGGCTATCAGGATCCCCTGGTCTCCATATGTCTATATATATATATATATATATATATATATATATATATAGTAGAGGCAACTCTTATTCGAACAAAAACCAGTGGCAATTCCCCAAAAAACCCAGGTACATTCTGAATACATGCCTTAAACTTTCCTTAAACTAGCCCCAGCATTTCTGCATTGATTAATGGCCTATCAGATTAACAGCGGGGTCCCTGGCAGTCCCATTCAAACTGAATTGGAATGCCAGGGATCCCTGCTGTGTTAATCCTATGGGTCATTAGTCAATGCAGAAATGCCTTAAACGTGCCTCAAACTAGCCCAGAACATACCCAGCACATACCCAGCACATACCCAGAATGTAACCCGGCTAGTTTACGGCAAATGTTAGAATAAACGTTGCCTGTACTGTAGATATATATATATATATATATATATATATATATATATATATATATATATATATATATATGATTAATGTATTAAAACTAAAGGGAAGGGGAGGGGTAGGAAAGGGGAGGAGGAGGAGTGGGGGGCGGATGATGGTATTAGATAAAATAAAGAAACAATAAACTTTTGTTTCAATGACTCACACGGCCTGATGTGAGACTGTTCTCTCAGAGAAGAATGGATGGGATATTATATAAGTCCTCTATATAGAGGGGGGAAAAAAACTCACACGGCCTTGTGTGAGTCCCCTCCCTCAGAGAGTGTTTTCAAACTGTTGGGAATCAGTCACGTCTTTCTTTCTACTACTCCCAATGGGGGCGATGTGGAATGGCTCCTCTCCCAGGTGCCCAGATTCCAAGAAATGGGCAAAGCCTGGATTAGTAGCAAATCGAAGTTTATTATAACAAAAGATATAAAAATGTATAACACTCACACAAAATAGTTAAAACAGCCCAATGCCAGCCGTCGATCAGTCCGGTGGACCCCTTTCCTCCAGTAGGGCTCCTAATAGCGCGTCCGACAGCGGGATGGGAAGAAAGGATCTTTCTGGATGTCCGGCGGCTGCCTGGGTCCCTCACACAATGAGCTCCGGCAGGGAACTACGCGTTTCGCAGTGATGCTTCATCAGGTTCCTGCTGGATGCTCATTGTACTCACTCTTTATAGGCAAGTCAATCAACTACTCATTGGTGCCGATTGACTATACCTGTTGCAGCAGATATAATAAAATCTTCAATTGTCATGTGTCTTTTATTGTGTGTGAAAATCGTGGGAATGCCGGTACAGAACATACCATGACAAGTGCAAAGAACCTCACGCTAGGGTCCATGTCTATGTATGATTGCAAAATAAACCACTGATGCTGGATATGCTCTGGTTGCTAAGTGCCTTGCACTCGTGCGTCTTGATAAACTATTTCTTTGGTAGTGCTCAAATAATCATACAAGGGGAGATCAGACCTCTGCACATAACAGTTTCACATAGTATTAGCTGTTGCTGAATTGAGTTTGGAGATCCTCATAACGTTTGGACATTCAGTTCCACATGGTAAATATAATGTTTAACAGTAGTTAGAAATATATTTGCACAAAAAATATATAGGTTTGATATCTCTAGTAGAGAAAACACACATTATTCAGTTGAAAATGGATAGTGAGATAATAATTTGATCATGGACATTTGGGAACAAGATACCATCTGGTCCGTCCATGAATTTGGCGCAGATTTGGTACTGTGGCGGAGATACATTGATGACATCTTCTTTATTTGGAAGGGAAGTGATGAAAATTTAAATCGCTTCATAGAATATATCAATAAGAATGAAATTAATTTGTTATTCACGACATACATAAGCCCCACTTCAGTGGACTTTTTAGACCTCACTGTTTATGTTGAAAATGATTCCATAAAAACTAAAACTTTTTTCAAGCAGGTGGACTGCAATAATTATTTATTTAGAACGAGCTGCCATCACAGAAAGTGGTTGACTAATATACCCCCAGGCCAATTCCGCCAAATAAGGCGGAATTGCAGTGACAGTAAAGTCTTTAAAGAACAAGCCGATATTCTTAAGAATCGGTTTGTAAACAAAAGGTTTGATAAAGACATGATGGACGAATCAATTAGGAAGGCAGGCCTCCTGAAACGAGCGGATATTTTGAGGACAAACCCTAAACAACTAAAGGGTGATTTCAATGTAACATTTTTAACACAATACAGTCAAGACTCGGGGAAATCCAACAAATTTTAAATAAACATTGGCACCTATTGCAAGGCAATGCCACTCTTAAGGATCACCTCCGGAAAGACCAAAGTTCATCTATAGTAGAGCGGACAATATAAAAAATAGACTAGCACCAAGTCTCTTCCAGACAGAAAGCAGTACGAAGG
The DNA here is from genome assembly GCF_040206685.1 of Ascaphus truei. Lineage (NCBI taxonomy): Eukaryota > Metazoa > Chordata > Amphibia > Anura > Ascaphidae > Ascaphus > Ascaphus truei. The sequence goes on along the minus strand of NC_134487.1, from coordinate 176,678,025 downwards.
AAGCCAACTGGCTGCCGAAAGTAAAAGGCTTTTTTAAATGCAGTACATGCAAAGCATGCAAACAGGGTTCCAATGATAAGATAGATTTTTCTTCAACTGTCACAGGCGAACATTTCAAAACCTCACACTTTATAAACTGCAAAAGTGACTACGTTGTCTACTTACTAAGTTGCCCATGTGGTCTCCAGTATGTCGGACGCACAAGTCGACCATTAAAGGTCCGCATACTGGAGCACCTGGGCAACATTCGACGAAAACTAATGACCCACAGTGTGTCAAAACATTTCGCACTCAAGCATTCGGGAGATCCATCCGGTTTGCAATATAGAGCTATAGAACAGGTTCCATCCAATTGGAGAGGGGGTGAGAGACTAAACAAGTTAGCAAAAAAGGAGACTTTCTGGATCTATAAATTAAAAACCATGATTCCCCAAGGACTAAACATTGACATTGACATCGGGGCTTTTCTAGAGTAATTAGCTTAAAGCCTACATCTATTAACACCAGTTTCTTTGTCTCTCCTTTTTGTCCCCTTCTCCCTTCCCATCTCTCTTGTCTTTTGTCTTTTGCTTTTGCTTTGTTTATTTCTTCTCTTAGGCCCATCATGCTGGTTTATTTCATTGTATGTTTTTAAACTATAACTGTATAACTCAATGCATAAAAATAACTTGTATCAGCATACTGTAACACTACGCTTTATAATAATCTGTTAAGGTCAGAGTTGAACTATGATACATGGCTATCCATTGTAATATGCTCTTATTTTCGAACCCTTCCCCTAGTGGGTTGTCTATTTATTACAGAATAGACATGTTATCATATATGTATATATATATATTTTAACAAGTATTGTTTTTGGAATCAGTTTTCCCTAAATGGGATATCATCTGTGCCATAATGTAGAGTCATGAAGTATTATTTGAACTAGAATTACATTGACAATTCAAAAACTGATCACATGGGGGAGCTAGCCCCAAAAAATGGTTCTGCTTATGGCATCTTAGATAAATGATGCAGCTGTAATTCAAGTATTTTACTGCTGCTTGCATATTCTTTGAAAGGTCAAACAGGATTATATATCTATATGCACATATCATGCAAAGTGCATTTACCCTTCCCTTAGATGCTCACCGAATGGTTTTTAATGTAGTGAAGATTTTACAAATTGATTTTTAAATTGATTTTTTTAATTGATTTCTTTTAAATTGAATTGATTTTTAAATTGAATTGATTTTTTTATATAGATTTCTAAATAGATTTTCTAAAATTGATTACCTGTGTTTTAATGATCAGCCTAGATCAAATTATTATCTTACTATCCATTTTCAACTGAATAATGTGTGTTTTCTCTACTAGAGATATCAAACCTACATATTTTTTGTGCAAATATATTTCTAACTACTGTTAAACATTATATTTACCATGTGGAACTGAATGTCCAAACGTTATGAGGATCTCCAAACTCATTTCAGCAACAGCTAATACTATGTGAAACTGTTATGTGCAGAGGTCTGATCTCCCCTTGTATGATTATTTGAGCACTACCAAAGAAATAGTTTATCAAGACGCACGAGTGCAAGGCACTTAGCAACCAGAGCATATCCAGCATCAGTGCTTTATTTTGCAATCATACATAGACATGGACCCTAGCGTGAGGTTCTTTGCACTTGTCATGGTATGTTCTGTACCGGCATTCCCACGATTTTCACACACAATAAAAGACACATGACAATTGAAGATTTTATTATATCTGCTGCAACAGGTATAGTCAATCGGCACCAATGAGTAGTTGATTGACTTGCCTATAAAAAGTGAGTACAATGAGCATCCAGCAGGAACCTGATGAAGCATCACTGTGAAACGCGTAGTTCCCTGCCAGAGCTCATTGTGTGAGGGACCCGGAAAGATCCTCGCTTCCCATCCCGCTGTCGGACGCGCTAGCGGGAGCCCTACTGGAGGAAAGGGGTCCACCGGACTGATCGACGGCTAGCATTGGGCTGTTTTAACTATTTTGTGTGAGTGTTATACATTTTAATATCTTTTGTTATAATAAACTTCGATTTGCTACTAATCCAGGCTTTGCCCATTTCTTGGAATCTGGGCACCTGGGAGAGGAGCCATTCACACGTCGCCCCCATTGGGAGTAGTAGAAAGAAAGACGTGACTGATTCCCTACAGTTTGAAAACACTCTCTGAGGGAGGGGACTCACACAAGGCCATGTGAGTTTTTTTCCCCTCTATATAGAGGACTTATATAATATCCCATCCATTCTTCTCTGAGAGAACAGTCTCACATCAGGCCGTGTGAGTCATTGAAACAAAAGTTTATTGTTTCTTTATTTTATCTAATACCATCATCCGCCCCCCACTCCTCCTCCTCCCCTTTCCTATCCCTCCCCTTCCCTTTAGTTTTAATACATTAATCATATATATATATTATTTTTTAAATAAAAAAATGTTAATACATAAATTGTCAGTATACATGTTTATCTATTGAATGCATATGTCTATCTAATACATTGATTTTGTGTATTTCATTTTCATTCAAACTTTGAGTCCAACACCTTGCGCTGACCACTGCACCATCTCCATTCTGCATTATAACACAATATTCTGCATTATCAGTAGGTACAGTAAAATAATGGTTGCCAAGTCTATACATGTGAGTAATAACCAGATTCGTTCAAAAGAGTGAGGATAGCAAGTCTTTCATGATTTATTTTTCTTGCCCAAAATTGAAGCAAAACATTTTTGGGCCCTGACCACTCACTGTGCATTTGAATTATGGTTGATGTTGTGAAATTAGACATTTATCAATATTTAATCACCAATTTCAAAACTGCAAAACTCATCCGTACCAACCTCCAATGTGAGGCACGGTGTTAGTAAACACAACAAAAAGTAAAAAAAATTCGTCAAATCAATATCAAAAGTAAATTGTTGTGTAAAGATATTGAACAGCTAGCCCATTTATTTGGCCACTTTGTGATAATTGAACACAAAAAGGGAGTAGAAATATCAGAAAGCTAATTATAATTTTGAAATAGCGAATTAAACGACTAATTGTCATTTGAAAATTAGAGAAATTGATACCTGCATATAAAACTGAGAAGATTGTAATTTTCTGCAGGAACGAGCGAAATTTGCTTTATTAGTTCTTGATGGCCCTGAAAGCAGAAAAGATTATACATCTTAGGAACAAGTCAGTTTATTGTTAATTTACAGAGACGTCTGCGATAAGTGTGGGAATAAAAACAAAAACACAGAAAACTAGTGTCTAACTGCTGTAGCTCATGGGTTGAGAGAGATGCCTATGCATGGATGGGTAGCAGTACATTGTTCTACTACAGAAAAAGGTTAATAACGTCTCTCGTTTGCGGGTTCCAGTCATGTCAATGATAATTCAGAGAGGTTGGTGACCTGTCATTGATTTCTGTTCATGTCTAGCTCCCAACTAAGACATACACAATATTTGCAAAGCTCAAAATACAAGCCCACAATATTATATATGCAGGGCTCGACAAACCCACTCACACCCTCGCCTGGGGCGAGTGGATTTTGGGAGCTGGCGAGGCATCCACCTCTCCCCTCAGTGCCTGTATTTCTGCAGCCAATCCTAACCCCTCCGCAGCTGCCTAAACCTCCACCCAATCACAGCGCCCCATCGCCAACAGTCCCACCCCCTGTAGTGATGTTGGCATGGTGCGTCTAATCAGGGCCACCAATGGGGGAAGGGGGAGAGCTGGGACAGCTCTGCATCCAGTTGCCAGGCCCAGCTTCCTCCCACCCCCCCCCCTCCTGCAGCAGGCCTCTGTCCTCTGCTGTTGCGTCCTCCCGTGTAGGCTCTGCACCAGAAGTTCGGTGATGAACTACACAGCTCCGAAGGTGCGCGTGTGTGCCGAGGGGATGTGATGTGCAGGGGAGAGGAGATAAAGGATCCCTAAGAGTAGAGATGTGCTAAACTGTCCAGATTTAAATTCCCGGCAAAACAGTTCCTAAGACTCAAAGTGCTAATAATGTTGTCAAATTACATACTGTAGTTACATAATAGAGGAGGTTGAAAAAAGACATACGTCCATCAAGTTCAAATTGTGCTAATTTTAGACAACAGATACTTTATCCTCTATTTGTACTTACAGTATATTGATCCAGTGAAATAATGCCAGACAGTGAGCGAAAAATGGTGTGTGCGCTATTTATAGTCTTAGCATTATTAGAGAATTATGCAATACAATCTAGTGCGTTTAGAGATTTTCACAAGTTAGCATATTCATGAAATTGCAATGCACATTGACTTAATGCTTGCCAAGTCATCAACGAATCCTGGCTATTGGCAGGTTTTCGTCACAACTCAAAAAGAGCCATGGTTCGCAACCTTATGCAAAAGGTTTGCACGTCTCTACCTATTGGAGAAGCATCATCATATTGACTTCCATGGCATCATCTTATCCACATCACTTGGCTCCATTGACCAACAATTGGATCACCCTTTCCAAAATCAGCAATCTCACTCATGTAGCAATTATTAGGTTGAAATACCAGGCTTCACCCTTTCCCCACAAAAAGTGAAGAGTGAGGAGATGTGCATACCTTCTCCTCATCAGCATTGATTGTCGTCTCACAAGTGAGGCAGTCTTCATACTGGGACCAGGGGATTACTGGCTCAGGCAGCTCCCGGAGGTAGAGTTTAAACAAAGATGCGACCGTGTGAACATCTGTATCTCTGTAAAGAGAATGAGGAGGTGTGAGACCCCATCCACATTCGAGTAGCAATCACTTGTGGTAGTGGATTTGTGGTGGCCCTCCTAATAATATTCCTATTATTACACCAATATTAGAGCAACAATCACATTTTTTTTTCTATTTATGTATTCACTGTCTATGTATGAAACAAAGCTTAATCCCTTTGCCAACGCGTTGCTGGCTCCTCTGTCAGAAAAGGGGCTGAACAATGGTTCTTCTGATATATTACCAGGAAATATAGTTTAAGACAATGACATCCTTTTGAAAAGGTTTGTGATATACCTAAGACCAAAGAGACGGCTAATGGCTTAAGACTGGAACTGAATCTTTTATTTACTTTGTATAAATAATGATAATATTAAGAGACATTAATATAAATAACACATGAAGTTGACAAATCAAAGATCATATTTAAAAAAATTGCTTGGGAAGGACACAAAGATATCGTGAATATTAAAAAAACTGAAGGCTCTAATAGGGTTTTAGGTTTCACAGTGGATAGGAGAATGGGCAGACTGGGTGAGTTTGAGGTTTCACAGTGGATAGGAGAATGGGCAGACTGGGTGAGTTTGAGGTTTCACAGTGGATAGGAGAATGGGCAGACTGGGTGAGTTTGAGGTTTCACAGTGGATAGGAGAATGACAGACTGGTGGGTTTGAGGTTTCACAGTGGATAGGAGAATGGGCAGACTGGGTGGGTTTGAGGTTTCACAGTGGATAGGAGAATGGGCAGACTGGATGAAGTTGAGGTTTCACAGTGGATAGGAGAATGGGCAGACTGGGTGGATTTGAGGTTTCACAGTGGATAGGAGAATGGGCAGACTGGGTTGGTTTGAGGTTTCACAGTGGATAGGAGAATGGGCAGACTGGGTGGATTTGAGGTTTCACAATGGATAGGAGAATGGGTAGACTGGGTGGGTTTGAGGTTTCACTGTGGATAGGAGAATGGGCAGACTGGATGAGTTTGAGGTTTCACAGTGGATAGGAGAATGGGCAGACTGGGTGGGTTTGAGGTTTCACAGTGGATAGGAGAATGGGCAGACTGGGTAGGTTTGAGGTTTCACAGTGGATAGGAGAATGGGCAGACTGGGTGGGTTTGAGGTTTCACAGTGGATAGGAGAATGGGCAGACTGGGTGGGCCATGTGGTTCTGAGATCAAATTCTATGTATATCTTTATTTGTATAGAGTCATCCATGTAAATTGCACATAACAGAAGTATGAGACACAACAATATAACAATGTATAATGGGAAGTATGAGACACAACAATATAACAATGTATAATGGGAATAAGCGCTTCAAACACTAAAGTAAACAGTAGGAAAATGATTCCCCGAAGAACTAGCAATTTAAGGCCCAGATCCACAAAAGGGAGCTAAGCTTTAGCCTACCTATACTCCCATGCATATGAATGGAAGCCGAGGCATGCTAAAGCTTAGCACCCTTTTGTGGATCTGGGTCTAAGTTTTATGTAGGGAGAACTAGTAGAGAGTAGAAATCTAACTGTCTATGTAAGGGCTTATGGTAAATGATTATCAAAAGAAGTGAGTTTTAAGATGGACCTTGAAGGTGGACAGAGAAGGTGCTTGGCGGATATTGAGGGGAACAGCATTCCAAAGGTGTGGGGCAGTAAGTGAAAAAAGATTCAGGCAGGAGAAGGCTTTAGATACAAAAGGGGTAGATAGAAGGCAACCTAGAGCAGAACACAAGAGGTGGGCAGGGGTATATTGAGAAAGTAGGGGGGAGTCAGAGGAATGTATAGCCTTGAAATAAATTCTATATTAAAGCAGCAATCCCCCCAGAAGTCTGTATGAGTCTCAACTCATAGTATTCTAACATATTTTGCCCCTGAGCATGTCATGCTAGCCTACCTTAAAATAAAAAACTATACATAGATTTTTAGTGTTAAAAAAACATGATCTCTTAAGTACTGTACACTTGGGACCACAAAAACAGGCTGCTAAACATTATATGTGTTTGTTAATATGTTACTGAAGCCCAGAATAACAGTACTGTATCAAAACTCCTCAACATTCCTTCAGCTGGGCTCATGTTCTTACAACGCTAGCTGCTGCAAACCTACTGTATGGTGACCCGACCAGCACTATTAAGAACGCCTACCCCCCCACCCCCCAAAAAAAAACCCTTTTCACACATTTTTAATTCCCTCTAGGTAGGAAGCATGGGGTCTCCCGAGCTAAACAGCATTAATTTCCAAAGACCCCCTTCTTCCTGAGATACTTACCTCCTTAGGGTGTGGTGGTATGTCTTTCTCAGGTTTAAATGTCCCATCAGTTGGGCCAATAGGAATCTGTGACATCAAAGGTGGCTTCTTTTTGGACCATGTGATTGGGGTTTTTAAACCTGAGGAGATACCGGCACCCCCTAAAGAGGTAAATATCTCAGGAAGCAGGGGGTCCCCGGAGCTGGAATTAATGTGGTTTATCTCTGGACCCCTTGCTTCAATCCCACATCTATTAAAAACAGAAAAAGGGAAAGTAGCAGTGCTGCTACACTTTCCCTCTTGCCACCCCCTGAGACATGGCGCACCTAGGCGGAACCTTACCTGCTTACCGCCTAGGGAAAGGTCTAAGAGTGAGAATGGAGGTTAAGAAAGGACTACAGCAGGAGTACAGCAGTAAATAGATTGGAAGCTACAACCAATCTGGTAGTACATGACACAATGCTCTAATGATCCTAATCATCCATATCTGGGTTGTCTTCTTTATCAAAAGACAGGTTGATGGCAGGTTGTAGAATAGAACAAATTGGCTCCAAGTGAATAGGCTATATTGCTTTATTTTGTCTTTCAGAAAAATATGTTAGACAAAATAAGGAGGAGTGGAGATAGCGCCTTTACAGATTTTATATATGTGTAACAGCCTCAGACAATATAAAGCAAAGACAAAGGCAGTAACAAACTCAGAAGACATTTACTAAAGTTCTTTCTTTAATAAACTAATTGATCTTGATAGGGCACTCATGTTTATACAGGATTCCTACTATTGTTGTGTTTTAAGTTTTGCTGACATTGTATAAGATCTGTCTGATACATAGAAAGCAAACAATATAAATAGAGTAATACAGCAGAATCAAAGTGCAAACTTGGCTCACGGTACATGTGAAATAAAAAGAAAAAAATAGTACAATATAGCTACACAATATAGCATAACGTGGATAAAACTGTAGGTTCAAATAGTCCCTCCAAGACAGGGAACGTGTTTTATACTATTTGAAATGTTGTCAACACGGAATTACCAATTAAAAAACGTATTACAATTGATTCAAAAACACTGCTACATAAATGTGCAAGCATTTAAACTATTTGCACATTTATGTAGCAGTGTTTTTTAATCAATTGTAATTAATTTTATGATTCGTAACTGTGCCGTGACGACATTTCAAATGGTATTAAACATGTCCCTCGTCTTGGAGGGACTATTGAACCCCCTGAGGAAACTCGTATTAGAGTGAAACGAGTAGGGTTAACTACGAGGTGAACCAGACCATTGATAACCGGGAAATCTCTGTTCTCTACACCACTACGGGAACGTGACACGCCCCGCCTTAATCGGTGACCGCCCCGCCTTAATCGTCCAGCTGCGCACACAGACAGGAGCTCAAAAGGAGCAGGCTGAGGAGTGTAGTTTCCAGTTGATTCATCTCTGGACCCAGAGTGGTCAAACTGCTTTTACACATTTGGGAGCATGTGAGTTTGTTCTTGCATTGCTCTGTCTGTTTTATCTTTTCATAAAGCTGCATTTGCACTATGTTTTGTATTTCTCTCTCCTTCTTATACCCCGTGGACCTCTGAACTACATCGCAATATATCTCCCAGATACATTTGGAGTCATTACTATGTGATAAGACGCTTGCTTTTATCCCACAATATGTGAGTTGAACACCTACAGTTTTTATCCAACAGTTATGCTATATTGTGTAGCTGTATTGCACTATGGTTTTTCTTTTTATTTCACATGTACCTTGAGCCACGTTTGTGCGTTGATTCTGCTGCATTTCTATCCTGTGGATTAACATTCTGATTTCAGCTGCATCTTGCCCAAGGTCATTTTCTATCACATATCAATTTTTTTATCTAACACTTTATATTCATTCAAGTGGAACCTTTGTCACATTATATATTCATTTATTGCACATTAATTTCACCATTGGCGGTTGTTTTGCGCTTGTTTTTCTTTTTAACTATAAACAATAGTATAATAAAAATATATGAATATAATTAATAAATAGATTTCATTCTGCCTCTACTTTCTACAGTAGACAATAAAAATACTGTGCACTGTATTGTTTATGTTTTAGAATGTATTGGAAATAAATACATAAATAATAAATACATATTTTTAGTTAAAAAAAAAAACTGTTAAAACTTTAGGTCCCAGGACAAATAAATAGATCCCTGCAATGAGCCAGTGAATTATGTCATTAAGAAGATGCTAGAGATTTGCAATACAAAAGTTTTTTTCATGATCCTGGAGTCCTTTTTTTCCATCATCAAAATAACTACCACAAAATGTAAAGATCACCTCAACTATGCCATCTGTGTAGGCAAGAACAGGGTGCACTTATTCAAGGAGACACGTGGATCCCAGCATGCATAAGTATGAATACTACTTAAAAGGATGCCCAGTAAAGGTACCTGCCAAATGATGGCCTCTCTCCTGCATCAAAAGCCTCTCTCAGCTGCTTCACCAGATTGTCCTGGGCGGGAAGTCTGAATATTCCCTCCTCTCTCAGCCCGTTCTCCAGGATAAAGTCTGCACACTTCTCGATTAGTATGGGGACAGGGTGTCTTCCATATTTCTTCTCGTAGGCAATAGTATCGACCAAGCGTTGGCCGAAGACGACTGTAAAAAGAAAGGAGGGATGATCATCGATGTCACATGTACCTCTTCATACCTTGACAATGAGAATTACACATGTGTGTGTCTTGAATGCATAATTTTAAGTTCTCTAGTTGTTTTTTATTTTGTTTAGAAAAACATTTTTGTTGAGGTTTTTTAACAGTTTTTAAAAAGCATATTAATGTTAGAAAAGTTTGAAAAACATTAAAATAGGAAGTCTACAAGTTGCCCATTTGATTATGTCACTTACGGTACAGGACATTTCTGGTACCAGTGCACGACAAACTCAGTCCCCCCATCGAATGGTCGCAGACCCAAGAGATCCGCCCATTAACCCCAGATGATCCTTGGATAATAGGATAATCAGGTTGCTTCTGGTTCTGGGCTTGCGCTCCGTCAGTCTGTGCTGCTAATGCAGTTGCCTTTGCTGGGGAAACGAACCGCCTTACGTGTTTCGTCGTATCTATACAACTTCATCAGAGGCTGAAGGAACTCATGGAACCTCCCTCACTCTTATAGCACAGAGCCAGCTGACTCATATCAATTATTTGCATTAATTAGTAGTATCAGCTCCTCATGTGTCCAGAGTGTAGAGGTTACGATTGGACCTTCTATGTATGCTCAAACATGAATGATTATAAACAAGAAAACAATTCCAGCAGTTATATAACTGTATAACTAATATCTAAAATATTTTAAATGTAAATGTGCCCTGTAACCAATACACTTTTTCCTGCTTCAAGATTGAGTGCTGTCTCCTGATTTCGTGGGATCAACACGGTATCGTTTTCTTACAAATTCTTTATGGGACTAGCACCAACAATATACCTGTATCTCTGCTAATGGAGTGCCGACTGACCTTGTTTACTATATATATATATATATATATATATATATATATCAGGAGAAAAGGAAGCGCCAGTTCCAGAGTAGTCAAAAGGACTAGTAGTAAACTGGTGTGATTAAAAAGCAATAATATGTCTAGTACAAGCAGATAGCAGCAATTAGCAAGTGACATATGGAAGGGGATGTGGAGCAAGCAAGCAAGATATCATGGGGGAAAAAGGCCAACAGTAGTGAATGTCAATGACAGTCCATATGGCTGATGATAGTCCAGTAAGGAACAGTAAACACCCACTAGAGAATGTCCCTTCTCAATGGTGATGTGGGTGTGCTGGTGACAGACCTGTTACATCTGTTGGAGCACGGAATAGACCTCCTCAGCGTGCGATCTGGTTAAACTGGTGTTGTTCTGATGCTGAAAGATCAATTCCTTCCTGTGGCACAAAATCACTTCCCACGTGTCAGACCTCAGTTTGAGATGAGGCTTCCTGCATCTGAGTCCTTGCAGCAGCACCGGATGTATATATGAAGACGGGTGCCTCTATCCCCAGATGTAAAGGAACAAGTGATCCTGGTTGCTTCCTGGTTGCTTTGCACGAAACGTGCCCGTGTCACTGCATTGCTGCGCTGCTACGTGATGACGTCCAACGCATTTCGTTACTCTAGGTGACTTTCTCAAGGATGAGATTGTGATAGCTGAACTGGGTTAATATAGCCACCGTAATTGCCACTAATAGCAAGAACAGCTGTAAACAATCTAAGTCGTGACATGTAAATGAATAAAAGACATGGAGTGAAACTTGAAACTTGGATGAATATGATTAATTCAAAATATGTAAATATAACAACATAAAAACACATCAATACCCTGCACAGTGCCGACAAACCATATAAATAAAATCCTAATTAAAAAAGGTCCTTTTCAATGAAAAATTAGAAAGGACTGAATAAAAAAGAAACAGGTTTGAGGGAAGGAGTGAGCATAAAAATTACTCACTCATATAGAAGGCAGGGGATATGATGAGGGCAGACTGGAATCAAATAGTTAATACTAAAAGTGTTAGAAAATAACGGCTAATATATATACTATATAGTGATAAGTGTGTGTCACAAACACTCTGCTACAGTGTAAGTAGTACACTAATGCAGGTGAGTACACATACTATAGGGGAACGTATATATAGACACACACGTGCAGATATATTACTAATAAAAATTCTAAACAGAAAGAGCGGATTGAGAATCAAAATTTGAATTTAAAATATAAAATATAAAAAGAAGGGGGAAGGGGCAATTAAAAGAGGTACTGTGGAGAAAAAAGAAAAGAGAAAGCACAGTGTCATTTAAACTAGAATACTAGTATCTATGCATTCGTTGAGACCTTTAGGGACTAAAGTTCCCAATGAATAGATCCAAAAAGATTCACAAATGCAGAGTGTCTTAAACCTGTCACCACCTAGTTTTGAGTCAGAAATTTGTTCTATGCCAGCTATTCTCAAGCTCGTGGGATCCTTACAATGTACCGCGGCGAAATGTCTGGGAACGCTGTGATTGTGAACACCTTTAATAATAGCTCTACAATGTTCCAGAAATCTAACACATAGAGGACATTTGGTAAGTCCAATGTATTGTAGATTACAGGTGCATGACAGTACATACAATACATGTGTAGCTAGACAACTGATCTGACTCTTGAGATGATGTACAAATCCATTCGTAGAAGATTTAATGGAACTGCAAATAGTTAAATGTTTACACATGCTGCATCTTGATCTACCACATTTAACATTACCTACAGACAGAGGTAGATCAAGATGCACAATGTGTAAACATTTAACTATTTGCAGTTCCATTAAATCTTCTACGAATGGATTTGTACATCATCTCAAGAGTCAGATCAGTTGTCTAGCTACACATGTATTGTATGTACTGTCATGCACCTGTAATCAATATACATTGGACGTACAAAACATCCTCTGCGTGTTAGATTTCTGGAACATCGTAGAGCTTTTATTAAAGGTGTTCACAATCACAGTGTTCCCAGACATTTCGCCGCGGTACATTGTAAGGATCCCACGAGCTTGAGAATAGCTGGCATAGAACAAATTTCTGACTCAAAAATGGGTGGTGACAGGTTTAAGACACTCTGCATTTGTGAATCTTTTTGGATCTATTCATTGGGAACTTTAGTCCCTAAAGGTCTCAACGCATGCATAGATACTAGTATTCTAGTTTAAATGACACTGTGCTTTCTCTTTTCTTTTTTCTCCACAGTACCTCTTTTAATTCCCCCCTTCCCCCTTCTTTTTATATTTTATATTTTAAATTCAAATTTTGATTCTCAATCCGCTCTTTCTGTTTAGAATTTTTATTAGTAATATATCTGCACGTGTGTCTATATATACGTTCCCCTATAGTATGTGCACTCACCTGCATTAGTGTATCACTTACACTGTAGCAGAGTGTTTGTGACACACACTTATCACTATATAGTATATATATTAGCCGTTATTTTCTAACACTTTTAGTATTAAATATTTGATTCCAGTCTGCCCTCATCATATCCCCTGCCTTCTATATGAGTGAGTAATTTTTATGCTCACTCCTTCCCTCAAACCTGTTTCTTTTTTATTCAGTCCTTTCTAATTTTTCATTGAAAAGGACCTTTTTTAATTAGGATTTTATTTATATGGTTTGTCGGCACTGTGCAGGGTATTGATGTGTTTTTATGTTGTTATATTTACATATTTTGAATTAATCATATTCATCCAAGTTTCAAGTTTCACTCCATGTCTTTTATTCATTTACATGTCACGACTTAGATTGTTTACAGCTGTTCTTGCTATTAGTGGCAATTACGGTGGCTATTTTAACCCAGTTCAGCTATCACAATCTCATCCTTGAGAAAGTCACCTAGAGTGATGAAACGCGTTGGACGTCATCACGTAGCAGCGCAGCAACGCAGTAACGCGGGCACGTTTCGTGCAAAGCAACCAGGAAGCAACCAGGAAGCAACCAGGATCACTTGTTCCTTTACATCTGGGGATAGGGGTACCTGTCTTCATATATACATCCGGTGCCGCTGCAAGGACTCAGATGCAGGAAGCCTCATCTCAAACTGAGGTCTGACACTTGGGAAGTGATTTTGTGCTACAGGAAGGAATTGATCTTTCAGCATCAGAACAACACCAGGTTAACCGGACGCACGCTGAGGAGGTCTATTCCGTGCTCCAACAGATGTAACAGGTCTGTCACCAGCACACCCACATCACCATTGGGAAGGGACATTCTCTAGTGGGTGTGTACTTTTCCTTACTGGGTTATCATCAGCCATATGGACTGTCATTGACATTACCACTGTTGGCCTTTTTCCCTATGATATCTTGCTTGCTTGCTCCACATCCCCTTCCATATGTCACTTGCTAATTGCTGCTATCTGCTTGTACTAGACATATTATTGCTTTTTAATCACACCAGTTTACTACTAGTCCTTTTGACTACTCTGGTCATTTAATAAAATTCACACACATTTATTTTTCAACCATACGGAACTGGCGCTTCCTTTTCTCCTGTTTTCTGTTTACATTTGGTCATGCTTGACCACACAGAAGCTTTGACTATTTCGTACAGACTGACCCTATGCTATAATCAATTGATGCTCATATTATTCACTTGCTACACTTATTTAATCCTTTTTTTACACTACACATATACAGAATTAATTTGCACATTTTAACACTACCATTCACGCACTAGCGCTACTAATTGTTTCTGTGTGTGTATGTATGTACATTTGCATGTCAGTTCCCAGAATCCTTTGCTGCAGTGGAAGCACTGCATGCTAGGTGCTAATGGTGAAAGGCATGGTTGCAGACCTGTCTAAGACATGTGAATGTGCTCACAAGTGATCTTGATATCTTTTTATTTCAGATATATATATATATATATATATATATATATATATATATATATATATATATATTGTGATACCATCACTGTCCCCTAGGTGCTAGAATAGGGCAGCTATGGGACTTTCCAATGCACAGAGAGTTAATCTCCCCAGAGAAGCCAGAAGCAACTGCTGGCTAATTGAGCAGGCTGAACTCCCGATTGCTCATGGAGTTTTTAAAGCCAGGAAGTGACTATACAATGAGAGACTGCTGTTCCCAGAGAAGGGGACAGAGAAGAGTTCTCCCCAGCTTTGGAAGCTGGCACAGTCCCCTAGGCCCGCTGGACATGGTCGCGGAGCCTGCTGGGACTGCCTGGGTTGTTAATCCCAGGAAGAAGAAGGAAGGACGAGAGAAGCGGAAATGTACTGTCCTTAACATTTGACTGAATGTGTAGTTAGTCTCCTAAGAGGAGTAAGCGTTTATTTTATGATTTGTTTGAACTTAATAGGACGGTGGGCCTGTTAGTGTATTATTTAACCCTGTAAATAAACCCCATTTAGAGAAATACTACGTTTCCTGCCTTAATCTGGGACATAAGATACTACGCTGTGATGGAGACCTCATAATATATAAATAATTATAGGCTAAAGCTGGCAAATTCCAGGCATTATTGAAATCCCTACTCTCTGATTGGTTAAAAATCCGGGCATTATCCATTCAGTAATAGCCCGGGATTTTTGGCACCCTGCCAAGTTTTGCAGCCAATCAACTTTCAGTTCTCATCCACACAGAGTGAAAGTAGCAATCAATCAGGGGAGCTGATTGGATAGGAGGCAGCAGCAAGACCATGACTCCTCCACCACCCTGCCTGCAGAGAGCTCCATACAGGAGAGTGATGGGAAAGCATTGTGTGTCTGTGTGTGTCTGCTGAGTGTTTTGTTGGTCTAGAGGGGGGGCAGCAGAGTGTTTTGTTGTGTGTGCCTTGTTGGTGTGATTTTGTGAGTGTAGAGAGAGGCAGCAGAGTCTGTTTTGTTGGTGTGTGTTTCTGCATTGTGCGTTTTGTGGGTGTAGAGGGGGGGCTGCCGTGTGTGTGTGTCTTCAGTGTGTCTTTTGTGGGTGGAGATGGGGTGCTTTGTTGTTGTATGTGTGTGTCTGTCTGCAGTGTGTGGGTTTTAAGAGGGCTGAAGTGGGTGAAGAGGGGGGCTGCTGGTGTGTGTTTTGTGGATGTAGAGGGGGCAGCAGTGTGTTTTGTTGGCATGTGTGTGTGTCTGCAGTGTGTTTTGTGGGTTTAGAGGGGGCGGCAGTGTGTGTGTCTTCAGTGGGTGTAGAGGGTGAAGGAGGACTACAGAATGTGTTTTAGTATGTGAGTGTGTGTGTCTGGAGTTTTGTGGGTTTACAGGGGTATGCAGTGTGTATCTGTGGGTGTAGAGGGGGGATGCTCTGTGTGATGTCTATGTGTCTTCAGTGTGTGTTTTGTGACTGTAGAGGGTAAAGGAGGGCTGCAGAGTGTGTTTTGTGGGAGTAGAGGGGGGCTGCAGAGTGTGTTTGGGTATATAGAGGGGGGTTGCAAAGTGTGTGTCTCTGTGTGACTCTGGGCATGTGTGTGACTGCGCGCGTCTGACTCTGTGTTCGCCTGACTGACTGCGTGCGCCTGACGCTGCATGTGTGTGTGTGAGACGCTGCGTGTGTGTGTGATGCTGCGTGTGCGTGTGACGCTGCGTGTGCGTGTGACGCTGCGTGTGCGTGTGACGCTGCGTGTGTGTGTGTGACGCTGCGTGTGACGCTGCGTGTGTGTGACGCTGCGTGTGTGACGCTGCGTGTGTGTGACTCTGCGTGTGTGTGACTCTGCATGTGTGTGACTCTGCGTGTGTGTGACTCTGCGTGTGTGTGACTCTGCGTGTGTGTGACTGCGTGTGTGACTGCGTGTGTGACTGCGTGTGTGTGACTCTGCGTGTGTGTGTCTGATTGGGATCTCGGAGGACGCGGCTCTCTCGGTCTCTCCCTGAACGGTGTTCCCAGCTCCTCTCCTCCCCCTCGGTCAGTCCTGTCTTTGGTGGCGCGCATGCGCAGAGGCCTGCAGCCCGCGGCCATGCACAGAGGCCTGCGGCCATTAGTGTGCATGCGTGCTGTAACATGGGGGAATGCCAATGTACTTGGAGGTGGACAAGTCAGTACTGCGTATGCGTGGTGGGTCCTGCAAGCTCCTCTTCTTTCCATGCGCGAAGGGCGCATGCGCGTGCACCTATTAGTAGCGTTACGTCACATTTGTTACGGTTTTTCATTACAAGGCAATGCATTTTTTCACATGAAAACCCTGTAGGTGCCAGTTTCACTTAAAAAAGGAAGGTCCGAGTCTCAGGTGGTACGTACCACAAGCAGGGGGGTTGGCTGGCCATGGGATTTTGACAGGGACACTGTCAGACTCACCTTCTGCCCATTCTGGCAGATTTACCCGGCTATATCCAGGAATAAGCAGTGGGAGTGCCCCAACCCCCCCTCCCCATGCCAGTCAACCCTCAAGTTCCATTTGTTTTTATTATAATTATTTTTAACCCTTTCTCTAATCTCTTTGCTCTCCCCCCTCCACCCCTGTGTCCCTAAACTATATGTGTTCACTCAGGGTGTTGTAAGTTGTAAAAGAGGTGAGAAAAGTTACACATTAGAAATTCTTCATGGAGGGACCTGTGAACCTGTTTTTATATTAACATGCCATACATAATATGCC
Organism: Ascaphus truei; assembly: GCF_040206685.1. Taxonomy (NCBI): domain Eukaryota; kingdom Metazoa; phylum Chordata; class Amphibia; order Anura; family Ascaphidae; genus Ascaphus; species Ascaphus truei. The sequence goes on along the minus strand of NC_134487.1, from coordinate 176,660,963 downwards.
ACAGCTTCGTAACCTTAGGCCTTAATTATAGCGGCGGCCGGGCGCGAATGCCCCCTCAGTGCGATTCGCCAGCCCGAAACCTGCACTGCAGGCAGGTGGCATCGGAAGGCGACAGGGAGAAGGGCCGTAGGCGTGGCCATGACGTCACATCAGCGGTTCGCCTTCATTAGCTGAACCGATCACGTGACGCGGCCGTCACTCTAAAAATAAATAATTCAGATCGGCTCAAAATTTGCACTCTTGGCCGCTTCATTCGTGCGCTCGGTGGTGCGCCCTTAGTGCGCAGTCATTGGAAAACCTACATGTTTTGTGGCGTGCAGTGTCGTGTGCTCAGCCGTTTTTGGTATAATCACGGCCTTAGCCTTGCTGGCTTACCTAGGATCCAACCTTTTACATCTTTTAACTCCCCTAACCTGGGGGCCCCCAACTGTCAGCAATCCTGTGGCCCAGGGGGCCCCGGTCTAGGGTGTTTTTGAGAATAGGTGTGACCATTGCATGCTTGAAGGAGGAGAGGAAAGTGCCAGAGGACCGGGAGGAATTGAAGATATGGGTGAGAGTGGGGACTAGGACAGGAGCAACAGTTTTGATAATGTGTGAGGGGATGGAGTTGAGAGGGCATGTGGAGAGGGAGAAAAGAAAATCAGCTTCGAAACTTCAAGCACTCTAACCGGAGAAAAGGAGTCAAGTGGGGAAGAAAGTGGTTTAGGTAAAAGCCGAGAGAAGGGGGGAAAGGATAGACGGAATCTCCTTGTGGATAGCATCTACCTTGCCTTTGAAGTGGTCGGCAATGGCTTGAGGAGATGTGAAGGAAGCATGGGAAGTGGGAGGAGAAGGTTGGAGGAGGGAGTCAAATACATAGAAAAAGACAGTATGGATTGGATTTATTAGTGTTGATGACTGAGGAAAAGTAGAGTTAAAACAGGAGAGAAGAAATTTATAATACATAAAATCAGCATAAGGCTGCGTCCAGGGTTGCAGCAGCCGTGCGGAGGCGCGCTCAGGCTGAGGGAAAGCGGGTGCTTTCCCTGGCCTGGGTTAGCGCGCCATCCGGGGGCGTGTCGGGGGGGGGCGGGCCAGTGATGTCACGGAGCTGGTTCGCCCTCATTGGGCAAACCGCTCACGTGACCGGCCCTGTGCTCCCGTGAGCGCTTGAAACTAAAATTTTTCTAAGACCTACGCTTCGGAAGCTTGCGGAAGCGTGCGCGAGCCCCTGCTAAAGCCGCTCTCATTGCGGCTGCAGGGGCTCACTGGTAAGCGTAAGCGCACCTCAGCACGGGTCAGCGCATAAGCGCTGATCATGCCCGAGGCCTTGGGCTGGGGCCATAGAGGGGGTAGCAGGGCTGAGGCGCGCTGACGCTGAGGCTCGCCTGCTGAAATCTGCGCGATTTCATGCCCATGCAGGCGAGCCAGCGGGTGCGATCGGGAGGCGGGGGGAGACTGAGGGAGGCGGGGCAGTGACGTCGGCACAACTTGGCACTTTAAACAATGTATCTCCTTACATTCATGTGAATGTATCCATCTCTGTCTATCTGAGTCCTGTGACTAACTCCCCCTTCAATTGACACTACAATTTCAAAACCCAACCCAGTCCTTTGTAGAGCCCTGCACTGGCAGCCCCTCCCAAGGTTTCATGAACACCAGCTCAGCTCTTGCAAAGTCTCTGGCATTACAATCTAGCAGCAGAGATACTTATAACACTGGGGATACATCACTGCTAAAGGAACTCAGTCTGAAATTAGAACTATACTGTACACTTAAAAACAAAAACACTGTTTAAAAAAAACTCCTGACCTCCTGCTGTCACCAAACGGTCCCTGTCACAGGCAGATACAAATTACATCACAGGAGGTGCTAGGTGGACAGCAGAGAGATGCAAGATGCAGAACACTGAACATGGCAGCACACAGAGGAAAACCATGAACTGCATTAATTGGAATGATTTAGCTGGATTATTTTTTTGATTCTGAGGTCGGGATTCTCTTAGAGCAGATTGCACACCTGGATCGGTGTGCGATACCCAGCATCGGCCCCCAAGTCCTTCCTTGATATATTTAACACACAAAGTTATGACCTTACATAAAAACATTTTGTCAACAGTTTTATTAGCCTGCGTTAAAATCCCCAGTCCCAGCTAGCAATACATATTGGATTAGCATTAAAGAAAACAACTCACAGAGTCCTTACATCTTCAATTATAAAACAGACAAATTACTGTTTAACAATGTTTTTATGAGTTTAAAATAATGTGAAAGCAAATAAATATCATGAACCTCAGTGGCCGTTAACGATGAATAATCTCCCTCTGAGAATGTTAATCATTTCACTGGCAGGCACGCTGCTGGCGACACATTTTTTTATAGAGTGATACTTGCACGGGGAAGTTTGAAGTTATGCATTAATAGCCTACAATGATAATGTTTGATTTAATCAGTCATTTTAAATGGAAGCAGCACTTCATAAGTGTGTAATGATGCTGAGTATCTGATTTCCTGTCGCTTATATTTGTTACTTGCTACAGAAAATATACAGCAGCTTTTCTGCTGGGCCCTCTGGCATGTCTGTATGTATATATAATTTTGTTATATAGCGTCAACAGTGTATGCAGGGCTTTATACAATTACAATGGAAAATAAAGCACAAACCTGGGGAGTAAGAGCAGCAAGTCCTGTAAATAAGGCATTAAGGGAAGTCCTGCCCTAAAGAGATTACAAATCTAAGTTAATAGATCGGGGGTGCTGTTTTTTCCTCACCAGTGAAACTTTAACACATGACCCTGTATATTTAAAGTACCCGCTACCTCTTCTCTGCAACACGATCTTTTTCCTCGTGAGCGCCAGGCAAATTAATCTTGTTTTCAAAGCTGGAATACACACAAGATCCAATCTTGCCTTCCCAAAAGACTTGGGCATCTTAAGAGCAGTAGCTACCCTCTCCGCTGCTGCTCTTTACAAAGCGTCTCCACTTCCAACCCTCAATCCTTCAGTGACAGGTTACTTTATTCTCCAAACATGCTACAGATCCTAATTTCTCCCCAGGGCCTGCCCGTACCTGCCTCTTAAACAAAAGACTCCCTTTGTTTTAAAGCAATGGATATAAACTAGTATTTCTGCTCCTATAAAAGCTCGTTTCTTTGCTTCTAATTGTTAAGCCCTTCACAGCCAGAGCAGACCCGCCCTTTTTTCTTACACTGCCCCCTCTCTCTCACTTCCCCCTCTATTTTCTCACTCTTCCACCCCCTCTCTCTGCCCAATCTATTTCCCTCCCTCTTTCTCACTGTCCCGTCTCTTTCCCACTCTCCCCTCTCTCTCCCACTCCTCCCTGCCCCTTTACCACTCAGCCCCCTCTATTTCTTTCCACTGTCTAATTCCCCTCCACCCCCCCACATGAATTTCTTCCCCTTCTCTAAGAATGTTACCTGGGGGGAGGCCTCTCGAAAGGGAGGGCCCAATGGCAGAGGATAGCTGGGGTCACGCAGCCGGACGGATGCATCTGGGGGGTGAGGGGGAAGGGGTTTGCGAGAGAGCCCCACAGCTGAGGAGTGCTGGGGCACAAGGAGGCCCAGCGGGCCGAGCTTTCAGCCAGCTGGGGCCCCAAGAGCTGCCGGGCATGGGGTGTTTCTCCCGGCTCTCCCCCTTGTTCGACAGCCCTGCATCATTCTTCTGTACATTGACTTCAATGGGTCTTTCTGTGCCATAACACTGCATTATCATACTTTATAGAATAGGGCTCGTAAGCCCAGATTCAGTAAAGGGTGCTATGCTTTAGCAGGTCTAACCTCCAATTCATTTGAAAGGAAGGTAATGAATGCTAAAGCTTTAGCTCATCTTGGCCATAGGATAACAATACTGGAATTACACAAATGAATCAACCACTGGTCTCCTAGGTCATTTTGCACCATTTTTTGTTACATATTTGCATGCAATTTTTTTCTTTTATTTGTATTGAGTTTTTATATAGAACTATTTTCTCTGGAGTCACCGGCAATCAATATATACACATTAATAATAGCTATGCCCAATAAATGTGCAGCTGTATTCTAGAAAAATTATCTTTATAGCAAGAATTTATATACCCCAGTGATTAAATCAACAGCGCCCTAACTGACACAATTTCTGACTCCATAACAAGTAGCCGCAAAACTATTAACCAGAGGGGGGGAAAGAGAGAACTCGCTAGAGAAAGAGAGAGCAGAATAGAGAGTCATAGAGAGAGAGAGAGTGTGAGGCAGAGAAGCGGATAGAAAAGAGAGGATTCAGGGGAGATAAGATGAAACTTGTTAAATTATTATAGTGTTTGATCAGTAAATGTTAGCAAATTTTAATGCTATTTTTAATTGCTCCATCGTGCACTCAATAGTCAGAATTGTGCTTCTGAGTCAGTTGTACAATTATATACGACCATACAGTAGCTGTAGCATCATAACATTTCTCCAAACACTTAGGGGTGGTGGCCGTATAACTGACAGAAAAATAAAAACTACATAGGGTAGTAATGTTTAGGCAATATTGAAAGATGTATCACAGGCAGTAAGGGAATTGTCAGCCGAGATGCAGCAGTCTCACCACCGCTCTCTCTGCATCCAGCGCATCAGTGCCCGCCTCTGTGTTCTCCCAAGTCCCGTTGCGTCACTTCCGGTTCCGGTTGCAGTCCGACAGGAGGGGGCTGGTGCTCTCAGAGTCCTTAGCTATCACCGAATAGGCTCCAAACTCACTCTACGCGTTTCGCGAGAATCTTGTGAAACGCGTAGAGTGAGTTTGGAGCCTATTCGGTGATACCTAAGGAATCTGAGAGCACCAGCCCCCTCCCGTCGGACTAGAACCGGAACCGGAAGAGACGCGATGGGACTTGGGAGAACACAGAGGCGGACGCTGACGCGCTGTATGCAGAGAGCGGTGGTGAGACTGCAGCACACCCGGCTCTCGGGACAATTACCTTACTGCCTGTGATAAAAAATGTTGATGTAAGCTTTGAATCAGGGGTTCATATGGGAAGTAAACCGTTTGTTCAATCTACACATGTATTGTCTTCTCTTGTTTTTCGAGTACACCAGATAACTACATCATCAATAATTACCGCAACATCTGCCACAGTTCTGCAGATGCTTTATGTTATTGTCCAAAGTGTGAGTAGGACTATTGAAGACCATTTATCTTTCAATATTGCCTAAATGTTACTACCCTACAATATGTAGTTTTTATTTTTCAGTCATTTATACAGCCACCACTCCCTTAAGTGTTTGGAGAAATGTGTTTGATGTAGACTTGCAAAACAGTCTACTAAGGGTTGAGTAGAGGCCCATTTGGGACCTACATTTTTTATATTCACTTAATCACTGCGATTGCATTTATGAGAACTTATCACTAAGATACACATTCACTGGAGAGTGTTTAGAGCGCCACTAAGTTTTTTTGTTTGAATTCTGTAGCATCATAACCCAGTTACCTCCGGATGGGGATCCTGCTGCTCTTTTGATGGCTTTTACCCACTTCTCCATCTCAGCCTGGGTGTTAGCCATGAGGACGTAGGAATCTGGGCTGGTTCTGTTCTGTTCCCCGGGGGAACCTGCCAAATCAATGAAAAACAACGTATTCCCAATCCTCAATGAGACGGCAAACAGCACAAACAGGAGAAGGTGCTCAAGGGATGGAAATAGCCCAAGCACGAGCCTCACGCTAAGCAAGCATGTGGTAGTACATCATTAGATCAGTTCTGTAATGAATACACTTTGAATCTAACCACTAAAAAAGCTGGATTTATTGAAGCTGGATAGGAGAAGGAGTGGCTCACTGACTCTGTAATGACACTGAGTTTGAATCAGGGGACCCTGGTTCAATTCCCAGTGTCAGCTCCTTGTGACCTTTGGCAAGTCACTTTATCTCCCTGTGCCTCAGGCACCAAAATCATAGATTGTAAGCTCACCTGGGCAGGGACTGTGTCTGTAACAATCCTATGTGCTGCGTACTGCGCACAATACTGTAATTGTGAAGCGATTTGAGTCCCATTGGTAGAAAAGTGCTATATCAAATAAAGTTATTATTACATTTATCTGTGCTACATAAGAATTGCCTTCAGCTTTTCTTCTGTAGATAATGTATTGGGTAGGGGCCAGTAGGTTAAAAGTTTAATTCCTATGGGTGCCATCTAACCATTTTGCTGCCAAATGGACTTGCAGCACAGAATACTGTATTTCTCAGTCCTTAAACTGTGATCACATGATTAAAAAATGAAAAAATAAAAACATTCTCAAATGTTATCAGGTGGCTTAATGCTGTCTACAGTCATTCTAACCTATCTACGTCATGCTGTAGGACAGCAGAGATAGCTGCTCTTTATACTGTATGTAATATTTTTGGCGTTGTAAAATGGCTGCTGGGTTTTTTTCTAACGTGGAATAATAGTTTTGCTGTATGTGCACTCATTTTTTAAAAGTGCATATTTCTAACAATGCTTACTCTATATTGCACCCACAATAGATTGATTTAGGGATGCCTTGCACACTTTGCAATGCATTGCTGTTAGCAAGAGGTATGCCTGGTATTTAGCTAAGCAGAATATGTATCCTTCAGTAAACTATTTAAATTCCATCTGAGTCCAATGCCTAAATATTTGTAATAACAAAATACTGCCAAATAGGTCATTACCATGTGAAGGCAGGTGCATGTCTTGACAAAACAGATTCTGGTTGGCTGCACTGCCAACAATTTGCCCTCTAGTACAGTACTTATGCTATTAGAAAACAAAGGCCTGGAAGGTTTGTGGTTGAAATTTTTAGCTTCCAAGAGGTGAATACAAGATCACCAGGGCCGGTGCAAGGGTATTCGGCAACCAAGGCAAACCTTCAACCCCCAATTAAAAAAAAATTATATTATAGCCCCTCCTCTCTTATCTCGCCCCCTCCCACTCCTCCTTTCTCACCCCCCCACTCATCAATCACCCCCACCTCCTCTTTCTCTCTTACCCCCTCCCCACTTCTCCTCTCTCACCTCCTTCTCCAATGCTTCTCTCACCTCCCTCCTTTTACTCTCTCTCTCACCACTCCTTGTCTCCTCTCACCCCCTCCTTCTCCTCTGCCTCCCCCTCCTTCTCCACTTACTCTTTCACCTCCCTCATTCTCTTCCCCTCTCACCCCTTCCTTCTCCTCTTCCTCTCACCCCCCTCCTTCTCTTCTTTCTCTCTCACCCCCTCCTTCTCCTCTTGCGCTCACCCCTTTCTACTCCTCCTTTTCTCTGCCCCTCTTGCTTCTCCCCCTGCTCTCTCAGCCCCCTCCTTCTCCTCTTCCTCTCTCACACCCTCATTCTCCTCTTCCTCTGTCACCCCCTCCTTCTCCTCTTCCTCACACCCAACACAATACTAGCCAATACACCCGTTCATTGCCAGTGTAGTTACCTATGCCCTCAATGGGAGCAAAGATAACCCCAATGGCAAGGAAGGGGCACCCCCTCTACCCCCAACAACCATTACATTACAGTAATGGACAAAATTACTATTATCCAGATATGTATAATAGATAATTTGCCCATTCAAAATGAAACATTATCCAGCCAGCATAAAATAAATAACACTTCTACGCACCCCTGCCAGGATGAAGGCCGTCTTCCTCCTCCCCATCTTTGTCCTCCGTTAGCAGGAACACAACAATAAAAATTACACTCTAATGGCCCCTAACCCCATAATCACCTTAGCGGTTAGTAACTGCTAAAATAATTAGGGGTTAATCCCCTCCCCTGCTACCCACCTAGGCGGTCTAACCATCTTCCCCAGGGCAACTACCCCCACCCTCTACCCTTTGATTGGCACAGTGGTACATCATGCCCATATAATATGGGCATGATAAGCCACTATGGCAGTCAATGCACAACCAAAAAAAAATTAAATTACCAAAAATAAACCACAATCAAAAATTCCAATCACCAAAAATAAGCCATAATAAAAAATCAATCACCAAAAATAAACCAAGAATTAAACAAATCAATCACCAAAAAAAACAATAATTAAACTAATCAATCACCAAAAAAACAATAATTAAACTAAGTAAACACAAAAAAAACAATAATTAAACAAAGCAATCAACTTTTGTGCAATCCCACAAAATAAAACAAGAATAACAATCAACAAAAATACAAATCAATGAAATAAAAACAAGCATTGGCCAAAAAATGCATTACTTGTCACTATTTATCTATAGCCCTAAGGGGGCATAGATGAATACATTGGCAGTTAATGGGCATACAAAAAACAAAAAAATAAAAAATACAATCAGAAAACCTGGAAAACAATAATTACATACATTCAATGTTTTTCTTACCTTTAAATGTCTTCACCCTCCGATTCCCGATGCATCAGGAAGCTCTTGATCCGTGACGCAATGATCCTCAGCTTCAGGTAAGTTCTTCTGTTCTTCTTTCTTCAATCTTCTGTACTTATAATGCATTAAATCCATAGGGAGATGTTGTCTCGTCATCTTCTTAAACTAAAATGAGACGGGACAGGTCTTGCATAAGGCCTGTGACGTCACATTTTATTTTCAGATGGTACAGCTCCAATTTGATTCGATGCTGTACCATGTGACAGGCTTCTATTTTTTTTTTTTAAAGATGTGATGTCATCTTCAAGGGAGGTACGTCACATCCTTAAAACCACATGGCTGACATCACATGGTACTACAACCAATCGGATTTTCCACAATTGAAGTACCATGTGACATACAGAAAGTATGTTGTATAGCAGGGGGGGCGCAAACTTTTTTCCCTGCGCCCCCCTGCCGGCGGTCACCTCACCGCGGCGCCCCCCCTCACCCCCACTGGCGTCGGCAACGTGACGTCACATGACCTTGCGGCGTCATTTGACGTCGCATTGCAATGGCGACGCATGTGGAGCCAAGGTAAGTAAAGGTTTACAGAGGCCCTGCAGCTCCCCCGGCATTTAATTTAAGTGCCTTCGGGAAGCACGTGGGGCCTCTGTAAACCGTGCGCCCTCCCCCCCACCCCCCCACAGGCAGTCTCGCGCCCCCCAGTTTGCGCACCACTGTTGCATAGGCTGCACTACCTAATGTATAAAATATATTAGGGATATAAGTACGTGGTAGGTGCTGGGGAACAATAAAGAGACCTCTAATCTCTCCTAAGGACATATAGAATACAAAAAGTGTTCCCCGCACTCCAAATGAATATGAAAGAATCAATGATATTTGAAATGCCGATATGTATTAATGAGCAAAAGTGAAGAACATGAATTGACAATGTGCAAAAAAACGCAAATCACATAAAATGAACAGGAGGGGGAGGGATGGTGAGGGAAGGGGGAAATGTGACCTCATTAAAAAGTGAGGGATATTATAAAGAAATCCCTAATAGGGAAGGAAGTGGGTGCGGTGAGACTCAGGGGCAATGTTTTGGGGTCACTTACCCCTTCTTCTACCATGTGACATGTTCCATTTTTAAAAAAGGATATGACATCTTTAAGAGATGATGTCACATCCTTTTGAAAAAAATGGCTGCCATCACATGGTACTGGAACCAATTGGATTGTGAGATATACCACGTGGTACACTCACAATCCAATTGGTTCGAGCACCATGTGATGGCAGCCATTTTTTTAAAGGGTGTGACATCATCCCTTAAAGACGATATAATATCCTTTATAAAAAAAATGTGACATGGTACTTCAACCAATCAGATGGTGGACAATCCGATTGGTTGTAGTACCATGTGATGGCAGCCATGTGGTTTTAAGGATGTGACGTACCTCCCTTGAAGATGACGTCACATCCTTAAAGAAAAAATAGAAGCCTGTCACAATGTACAGCATCCAATCGGATTGGAGCTGTACCATCTGACACTAAAATCTGATGTCACAAGCCTTATATAAGGTCTGTCCCGTCTCATTTTAGCTTAGGAAGACGACGAGACAACATCTCGCTATGGATTACAAGTACAGAAGATTGAAGATTGAAGAAAGAAGAAAAGAAGAATTTACCTGAAGCTGAGGATCATTGCGCCGCGGATCGAGAGCTTCCTGATACTGTACATCGGGAATTGGAGGGTGAAGACATCTAAAGGTAAGAAAAACATTGAATGTATGCAGCTTTTGTTTTTCAGGTTTTTTTATTGTATTTTTTTCATTTGTATTTTTTGCGTGCTCATTGACTGCCAATGTATTTATCTATGTCCCTTTAGGGCTATAGATAAATACAGTGACAGGCAATACATTTTTTGGCAAATGCTTGTTTTTATTTCTTTGATATGTATTTTTACTGATTGTTTTTTTATTCTGGCTTATTTTTGTTGATTGCTTTGTTTAATTATTGTTTCTTTGTGTCTGCGTAGTTTAATTCTTCTTTTTTTGGTGATTGCTTAGTTTAATTAAAGTTTTTTTGGTAATTGATTTGTTTAATTCTTGGTTTATTTTTGGTGATTCTTTTTTATTGTGGTTTATTTTTGATGATTCATAGGTTATTGAAGGTCTTTCTGAAATCCCAAAAGATTTTTTATTATGGTTTATTTTTGGTGATTGGCTATTTTGATTGTGGTTTATTTTTGGTGATTTTAATTTTTTACGCTGCCTATTGACTGCCATAGTAGCTTATCATGCCCATATTATATGAGCATGATGTACCACTGTGCCAATCAATGGGAAGAGGGTGGGGGTAGTTGCCCTGGGGAAGGTGATTAAAGCCATCCGGGTGGGTAGTAGGGGAGGGGGTTAACTTCTTAATTACTATAGCGGTTACTAATCACCAACGGAGGACATGGAGATGGAGGACGCTGATGAGGACGGCTTTCATCCTGGCAGGGGTAAGTTTTATTTACTTTATGCTGGCTGGATAATATTTTATTTTTAATGGGCAAATGAGCTATTATCCATACCTGGATAAGGCTGCGCTTATAGTGCTGGTGACAGCGACATCGCGTCAAAACAAATGCATTGCCGCCGTCGCATGCTCTTATAGTAACCGCGACATGACGGAGCGACGGCTTGGTCGCGATCGCTAGAAATCATCTCAATTTGATTTTTCCAGCGTTCGTAGCCTGACGTCGCCCTCGCGTCGCCGGCACTATAAGCATAGCCTAATAGTAATTTTGCCCAATACTGTACTGTATGTTTTGGGAGGGTTGTTGGGGTAGAGGAGGTGGGTTTTAGCATTGTTGTGTTTCTTAATGTTTATTGGAGGTAAAGGGATTGAGTGAAGGGGGTATTTGCCCCAAGGGTGGGAGATTAGGCCTCTCGGGTGGGTAACAGGAGTGGTTAAACCCTTCATTACCATAGCGGTTCCTACCGCTATGGCAGTGAAGGGGTTAACTCCTCCCGCTACCTTCACGGCAGGCCTAGCCACACACCCTAGGGCAACTACCCCCTTCGTCTACCCCCTCTGCCCCCAATAAATAGGCTATTCAGGTTTAACCCCTTCATTGCCTTAGCAGCTAGCCGCTAAGGTAATGAAGCCGTTTTTATTTCAATTTGAATACTAGTGTATGGGACTAGGGGGTCTCCGGACCTGAACCAGCCTCGGGGACCCCCTGCTTCCCGAGTTACAGGCCCCATTATGGGGTACCGGTATCCCCATGCACTGTTTAAATCTCCTGCGTCACGTGACCGGAACATTTAAACGCATAGGAGATCCCGGCACCCCATAGAGGGGCCTGTAACTCGGGAAGCAGTGGGTCCCCGTACCTGAAATGAATGTGGTTCAGCTCCAGAGACCCCCTGCTCCCTTACACTAGTATTCAAATTTAAATAAAAACACTGCGATCACTTGCGAGAACTGTACAGTGGAGGCGGCTCTTGCTGTGCAGCTCGCAAGGGGGAGAACTTTGAAAAAATCTGAGATGACTTTGGCATTTTCCTGCCTCACGGTTTGGGATGGTTTCAGATTCTTTCCGAATACCATAACACAAATGACAAACTGTTCGGCGGGAACATGCCACATCGTTCGAGATAGCAGCAAAGTGAGCAAACCTACTAGAATGAGGCCCTTAGGCTAAGCTTATATTACCTGCTCAACCGCGGCATAGCCTCGCACACTCCTGCTGCCCCAGCAATCTGTGAGTTTGGCAGCAGGAGATTGGGGAGGTAATCTGGAGGCGTGGCGGACGCGTCACAAAGCTGGTTCGCCCTCCTTGGTTGAACCACTCACATGACATGGACGTCATGCGACCGCGCTTGAAAAGACAATTTTTTTTGTCTCTTCATAATCGCGGTTGCGCCAACGTGCGCGCAGACGGAGCGGCCTCATAGGGATTAAGCAATTTGAGTTTGGCACACTGTATAATCTCAGCCTCACAATGAAGCCATTCAACGCGCATTATTATTTACACTGGCGACACACTTTATTCGAGCTCGGCTAGTCCCACGAATTCGGGTATACTCGGGTGTATTGAGGTTTGTGACTGTTTTCTGCCCGAGTGCATTGCGTTATTTTCCAGGCAGGGATTGAAGCATTTTATTCCCGCTGGCTGCAATACTGCACAGTATATATATATATATACTGCATTACAATTCATGAATTTATGCCATCTGGTAGACACGCGAAGCATTGCAGCCTATTAAATCCTAATCATTATCATTTAACAGATCCGCCGCCCGTCAGCCAGGCATGAACCCAGGCTGGGAAGGCAAACACAACGGGGCTTGTCAGAGGTGAGGAGCGGCGCATTCCAGGTATCTGCCAGGTACATACTGGGTATTTGCTCGAATAAAGTGTGTCGCAGCAGTATAGCCATTGGTTCATCACACAGGTGCTAAACAGGACTGCACCCTTAATGCTGACATTGCAGAGCATCTTACCTGGAATAATCTCGAAAATAAACTTCCCAACATCTTCAGGGTTACATGCAACCTCACTGACTGTGCTGCTCGGCAAAAATATGCAGCCCTTCAATTGGTAAAACAGAATGTAACGAGTCAGTGAAGAGAAATATTTGTATTTATTACCAATGTATTGTGCGTTTGCATGCGTCAACCTTTTCATTTAGGAAAGGACCATAACGTCTGATGTAAATCACTTCCATGTTATTGCAATGCCATTGTCACCATCAGTCACTAATTCCCATCTTGCTCACATGGACACAATCATTATACAGTACTGGAAATTTTACAAGCAAGGAGAAGACAACTGAACAGAATATTATATAGAGGCCCAAGTATGAAATCCAGATGGATTGTAATTCTCAGCACGTCTCAAAGTTTCTTTTATACAAATAGAGATCATATGACATCCTGCCATTCTCTGACATTATGCATTCTTTATCTGATTTAGCTCATTTGAAAGATTGTGCCATCTACAGAATAGATTATTATAATTTACATTAGAAAGCACACATTATATATATATATATATATATATTATATATATATATATATATATATATATATATATATATATATATGCTTTCTAATGTAAATTATAATAATCTATTCTGTAGATATTACTATTCTGATATATATATTATAATATATATATATATAGTGTACACACATTACCCAAACCACTGTTCAAATGAATAAAAAGGCAGCACAAGTGTTATGTGTGTTAAAAAGGAAAAGAAAGTATATTCAAGTTAAAAAAAAAAAACAAATACGCCTGTTTTGGTAATGTATTGATATACTTTATTACATTTCTATACGTGCTCATGTCTAGTGATTTCTTTTTTTTTTTTTTTGCTCTTTAAGGAGTGCCACTGACAATAAATTAATGATTTCTTACATGCCAGGTAAGCAGGACTGCATATAGACACTTTTAAGTGCCAAATTTTTGTGGGCGCCAGAGGCACTGGGACATAAAATGTCTGCCGACTCAGTGATTTGAACAGGCAGTGAAGATGTTAAATTACAAAAGCCTCCTTAACATACTGACCCACGCGTCAACATGAATGAAAAGCACGCAAACCACATTTAAGCAGCCTACACACCAAGATACCGCATCCCACACAATAAAAACACATGTTGGTGACAGCAGTGTGGGGGCATTTCAGTAGCATTTTGACATTTAATAGAATGCCATTCAAAAGTAGTGGGACTGTGTACTGTATGACTGACTCCAGCTGCGCGGTTGAAATCCAGTCCTGGTTATGAAGTACAATGCTGGATCCCAATCACACAGACGATGGGGCTGTTGGACTTCTGATACCAAGAATAGATATGAATAAGCACGGCCTGGATTTTTATCCCAATGATGATCGGGATTCAGTTGGCAGATGTAACAGATGTTATAGCTTCCATTAATTTGATGCATTGCACCAACACCGGCGCGAAATGTGCTGCAAAACGTAACGCAGCTCTATTGAAACAAATGGTAACGCGCGTGCAATATTTAATGCAAATTGTGATGCATTAAAGGGAGCAATAACGTCTGCTACATCTGTACAATAATATGACTCTGAAAATTCAAAATGATATCTAAATAAAAGCGTTGATCGTGCATTTTAAATAACAGAAACACATTTTTCTATAATATGATGTATAATAGAGATAAAAGTTTTGTTTTTTAAATTAAATCAGTGTGTGGATAAGAGGAAGTGCTTATTTTGTTTTATTATACCCCTTGTTTTATATAATGTGCATTACAATATGTTTTGTTTCCCCGCCTGTATGATCTTTGTTCTCTTCCCTTTCAAATACAGTATATTTATAAAAATTGTAATTAATAAAGGGTTTAAATAACCAAGCTGTATCACATTTCATAATGTGGGAACAAAAAGTAGCACATTTTAATAGATAGACAAATAAATGTATATGACCGAGACCACAAATGTATATGACAGAGACCACAATCAGTGAGATTTGGGTGCTTCGATCTAAAAAATAGCATTTTAATGGATAAGTGCAGAGATGTCAGTACGAATCCATTTAAGTCAAATCAGTAGTTAACACAGAAAATCAGTGAGAACTGAGCTATCTGATACTGTATGACAGCTGTTTTTTTATGCATATCTTCCGATTATACATGAATCAAAAGAGCATATGATTTCATATTCTGAAAACTTAATATGAATTTTTCTGAAAACAGAAAATGTAATATAATCACAGAACTAAAATTAAAAAGTATCAATACTTAGTACTATCAACACTATTCTCACTTGGAGGACAGTTATTAAAAGCAAACAAAGAAATATCCAGGCATCCCAGTGGTCTTACTGAAGAAAAAAATATGTTTATTGGAACAGGATCAACGTTTCGGTCCAACCGTGGACCTCTGGACATCCTGATCCAATAAACATTTTTCTCTTCTTCAGTAAAACCACTGGATTACCCGGATATTTCTCTGTTTGCCATATACAAGTCTCCCTGCTTTTTACTTGATCTTACATGCATCCGTGGCAGGACTGCAGTACCGTGAGTGCTGCTAACCTTGCTCAGTTATTAAAAGGGACAGTGCCTACTGTATAATGAAACTGAACAAAGAACAGTGGCATGTGTAATAGGTTATATG
Organism: Ascaphus truei; assembly: GCF_040206685.1. Taxonomy (NCBI): domain Eukaryota; kingdom Metazoa; phylum Chordata; class Amphibia; order Anura; family Ascaphidae; genus Ascaphus; species Ascaphus truei. The sequence goes on along the minus strand of NC_134487.1, from coordinate 176,645,536 downwards.
GAGCTGGCTTACGCCTTTTTTCTTTTTTAACAAACAGAAGTATACAGTTTTTTTATATTTACTTTTTAACATTAACCATTTGCATAATAAACATCAGCTTTGCAGGGTTTTTACAATTTGCATTGAATGTATTTTTGGGGCAGTCATCAAAGACCCGGTTAAATTGATAGCTATCCTCAATATTTGTAATTATGAAGCCATCGTCAGCCACACAGGTAAACGTTGCTGATATGCAGGAATCCAGCGATCCCGGAGAAAAGCAAAACATCAATTTCTCACAAGATACAAATAAGTAAAACAGTTACTTTAAGGATCAATTAATCTTTCTAAGGAAGCAAATGACACTGATGACATATGTTTGACCCACTATATTGAAGTACCCCTTTATAGTTACCTGTGGTTTGGAATCATCTTCATCTTTGTAGTACCACAGCTGCTGTCCCTTCAGCACAAAGTATCTCTGCTGCCAGTTCTTAACAATGGATCTTTGCTTCTTTAACCATCCACATTGCACTGGTTTCTCCAGAGAGTTCTGGGATTGCAGCCGGCCTAACGATGCAGAGAACTCACTGGACATCATACTGACCGATCGGGCTGCAACAAGGTGGACAGAAGAAGAGTGAGTGTCCCACACAAGAACAATAAGAATGTAAAAACTAAAACCAATAAACGTCAGCCAGTTCAGACTTCAGTCTCCATTGTGCGTTTTAGGAAACCTAGCAGAACACTGGCAGAGAATCGCTAATAAATGGGGTAGATATAGAACATCTGACTTCTGGCTGCATAATCTTTAAGGAAGTGGCCAAAACAGGTTTCAAAATATACTTCCTCTGATGCGTAGGAGTATTTTTCCAGTCAGAAGCTGGACAGATACAGAAAAAAAGATCTGTTTTATCAAACAATACATCAGCCTTTTCTGTTTGTTTTTTTATAACACTTTTCAAGATGGGTTTGATCATAAGGTTTTTAGAAAAACACACACACACACACACACACACACACACACACACACACACACACACACACACACACACACACACACACACACACACACACACACACACACACACACACACACACACACACACACACACACACACACACACATATAAAATAATTTAAACCGTTCAATATATAGCAAGTCTCTACTTGCAGTAACAAATCAGGGTTGAAACAGGTACATCTACGGTCATATTTACTACGACATGTTTTGCATTAAGACAATCTCCAGCGTAGTGTATTAAATACGGTCCTCTATGACCCATTCAAGTAAATGGACTAAAAACAGGGAAGTTGTCTTATGGATGAGCACTTCTTAGTAAATATTACCCATAATTTGTAGTAAATGTATATCACAAGAGCTATGTATCGACATGCAATGCATTACAGGCTATAAAAAGACTGCACTGTTGCGTTTGAGTGAAGGACCACTACTTTTTAATGCTACTCATACCAAGCATTATTATGCACACATTTCATAGTTTCTGTCATGGTCACTGTGCTAGGCTCATTGAAATAATTTTGTTTTCTAATGAGTTTGTTGCCTTCAGATCAGCAGGCGAATGAAGCAGGAAGAACAAAATTGTGTGGGTTTTGTCACAGGACTACGAAACCGAAAGATCTGACATTCAGATGTGTCCCTGTTATCTTGGGCAAGTCATTTCCGGAGTTTCAAGTACTGTAGCAAGCAAGATTGTAGTCTTCTAGAAGTACAATGCTAATGTAATCTAAAACAGAGCAGAAATATACAGGGCTAGCACAGCTGGTGGATTTTTGTTAAAAGTTGTCACGGTGTGATCGGACTATGGGGATAGTAATATGCTCACCAGCTGCATGCGGGGACCTAAATAAGGAGGCTAGCTATTAAACTGGGGGTCTCCCAGAGCTTAGACAGTGTTCTCTGATTAAGATGAAAACATGTTGGATTATCACTGCAGTGAAGCATTGACGCCCATAGCGTGACCGTGGCAGCACTATCTTTGGATCCGTGGTTTTAAGATTTCTCCCTGCCGAGGCTATAGTAAGTCTCGCTGATCTGCAAGCGGAGCAAAGCTGAAGAAAATCAGCTTGATATATTGATGTTTTAGAATCAACTTAGCTTAGTTTGAAACCTGTGATACATCATACTGCACATAAGGCCGCGGGCATGGTCAGAGCTGAGGCGCTGACCCGCACTGAGCCGCGCTTACGCTTGGCAGTGAGCCCCTGCAGCGGCTTTAGTATGGGCTCGCGCACGCTTCCGCAGGCGTGCGGAGGCGTAGCCGACAAGAACATTTTAGTTTCAGCGCTGAGGGGAGTGCAGGGCCGGTCACATGAGCGGTTCGCCCAATGAGGGCGAAACAGCTCCGTGACATCACTGGCCTGCCCCCCGACACGCCCCAGGACGGCGCGCGAACTAAGGCCAGGGAAAGCACCCGCTTTCACGCAGCTTCAGCGCGCCTCTGCACGGGCTGAGGCACCATGGACTCAGCCTAATACATTTTATACATGATCAAATATCCCCCATTGTGTGTCAAGCAACTAAACTTAATACGTACATTGTGTGAGAGCGCCTGCATGATTGTGGTTATCTGTGCATCAGCTGCTACATAATTACCCGGTCTCTTTACCAACCAAAGAGCAACAGGAAACTCTTTTTATGCAAGAAGGTTCTACACTCAGTGCACAATTAACAATTTACATTATATAATTAAACCTTTTAGATTCCCCTTAGTGAACTGCAGTTTTTATTTAGAGCACCTAAAGTTTTTTTTTTTTACAATTATTATCTGGATATATTGATCATGTGTGCAGGCACCTACAGTATATGGGTGGAAACCTACAGTAACTGCACAAAGCGGCAGCGACAATCCAGTCTATATTGCTGAAGTACAGTATGTAGAGCAAACTCCACCTAAACATCATACAGTATTAGTTTTACTTTGCTAAAACATAGAAACCTAGAATTTGACTGTAGAAAACAACCACTTAGGAAACGTAGTCAGGCCATTTTCCTAAATTCCTAGACCCTATTTGATTCTTGGCTTCCTACCGTATTTAGAATCGACTTATGTCTGTTGCAAACATGTTTGAATTCCATTACTGTATTAGACCCAACATCCGCTGTTCGGAGGCCCTTCCACGAGTCCACTACCCTTTCGGTGAAGAAATACTTCCTCACATCTCCCCCGAGCTTCCCACACTTCACCTTCAGAGCGTGACCTCTTATTTTAGCACTTCTCTTTCTCTGAAATAAGCTTCCCTCCTGCACTTTGTTGAAACCCTTGTATTTGAAAGTATAAATCGTATCCGCCTCTGCCTTCTATGCTCTAAGCTGCACATACAGTATTAAGGTTATTTCGTTTTTCCTCCTATGCTGTTTCAAAGATGAGTTTAAACATTTTCCAAACTTAGACCCGAAATCTTAGCTGTGACACTGACAGTAAAAAAATGTATGTATATTTTTTATATGCGAACAGGTACAGTATGTGCTTTACATTACAGTACAAGGAATACAATAATAGAGATGGGATAAAGGCATTAAGACAAAAGATAATAAAATATACAGCAGGTACTGCTTTCAATAAGTGCTAGTTTGGGACCCTCCCTTAACCCTTTGAGTGCCCTGAGATATACTCCGCAAGTCCTAAGGGCCAGCACCCCAGGGACCCTATGACATAGAGGGTACATCATGCACTAAAAGCCCTTTTTCTAGGGGGAGATTGCATTCACCGCTCGAAGGGCACGATTGGAACAGAAGTGGCGTCCCCTCCACTTCTGTTCACGTCTTGGGGGGCCTGCCCGCGACCACGTGATCACTACGCTAAGCAACCATGGTGTCCTGGAACAAAATTGCATGTTTCTCTGTTCTCAGACTGCCAGGACTCCTCCGTCTAAGTCTTCTGTGGCTTCCTAGCCAGTTGCCTTAGAAACCCCTGTGCCTTTTCACCATGCTCTTCCTCCCCTTGCCAGTTGCTAAAGTCCCAGTTTCATTTCCCATCAGCCCAGACCAACATGCTGCCCTTTTAAAACCAGCAGCCATCTTGAGCAGTCTTCTCTCCTACTCCTGGTAAAGTTATTGAATTTTACCTACCCTTTATCGTGCATTATCCCACTGCCCTCATAGCTCCCTTTATCCTCCATTGCTCCCATGCCCCAGAATTCCCCCAGTACCTTTCCCCCCTTTTATTTGTATTGTTGTTGCCCCTAAATAAACACTTCAGCAAGTAAGAAGGTTCCCTTGCTTGATATATGGAATTGAGTTAAGATGCCTCTACCCACCGATCAGTGTGTGCTTGGGCCAGAACACATGCTGTTAAGTGTCAGACGAATGGAGGCCCTCATGTGCCACTAGCTTTTCGCCACTCAAAGGAATAACTGAAGAATAGCAATTCCAATACTGCAGAGATGAGGAATGCAGTTTCCAGAAAAATCCCACTTTGAGAACTGCGCAGAAAAAATATTTTTACATCAATATTTTTCCAGCACAGGAGTTTGAAAACCAAATGGGTGTCCTACCGCACAACCTTAATATCAAAATTTAAATATAAAGCCAGTAATTGGCTGAGGTGCAGACGGGAGAGAGAGACTCAACAGAGAGCACATATATGTTTCCCCGAGAGAGGGAAACAAAAAATTATTCCCGTATGATTGCATTCATTCATTCCGCTGGTAGTGGGATGGAAAAGGACTCAGTGGTCTCAGAGTATAATACTCAAGTCACTACCAGCGGAATGAGTGCAAATATCCAGGAATATTTTTTGTTTCCCTCTCTTGGGGAAACATATATGCTCTCTACTGCAGAAGTTTACAATAAATATTGTTATCGGGATCACAAACGCAGTATAGGCAATTTCCTACAAAACCATCAAGTCTAACTGAGACTGGGGCTTTGAAGAAAGATATAAGGATAAAGAGATTTCGCATTTAACCCCCCTCCTAAAGAGATATTAGCAGGTTTTCATATGCCGGATCCCACCCTGTATTGCCATGGGGACTCTGACATCACGGAAGAGTATTTAAGGAAGATTCGAGAAGGTTAGGTACCAGGAGGACAAGATGGGAAGAGCCTCAGGGAGAGTATATAAGTAATGTTTATAAAGTAACAGGACAGACCAGGCCTCTCTGTTTATTATGTTGTAGATATTGACAATACTCTTTAAGTTCGGTTCCCATAAAGAAGGAATGGAGTCCTGAATATTTAAAGAATGGGTATACGGAATGCCACAGAGGGCCCCAGGAAAGCGGGCTCCCGGGTGATGGAGGATCAGCTCTAACCGCGGATCTGCACTAATATTCCTCATCAGCAGTGTTCGAGAATTATATACATTTACTCACCCGGGGCGTGTGGATTTAACTCCCGGGCGAGTAAATATTGGCCCAAGCAGCACACATGTGTTTTTTAAATATCCCGCGCTCGCGCTGCTGCTTTTCCCGCGCTCGCGCTGGAGAAAAAAAAAATAAGCCGGAGGCGGGCTCATGTTGTTGGGGGAGATTACCCCGCCTCCGGCTCTCTGAGCAGTGGCCTCCTTCCTCAGCGCTTCTACTCCTCCCCCTTCCGGCAGCCAGCCCTTCCACGCCTGTCAGCCTCAAGGCCCTGCAGGGCCATCTGTCGCCCCCCCCTCCCTTCCATCGTGACATCTGTCGCCCCCCCCTCCCTCCCATCGGGCCATCTGTCGCCCCCCCCCCTCCCTCCCATCGGGCCATCTGTCACCCCCCCTCCCACCCATCGGCCAATCCCCCCACCCTCCCATCGGGCCATCCACCCCCCCCTCCCATCGGGCCATCCACCCCCCCTCCCATCGGGCCATCCGCCCCCCCCTCCCATCGGGCCATCCGCCCCCCCTCGTATCGGGCCATCCGCCCCCCTCGTATCGGGCCATCCGCCCCCCCCCTCCCATCGGGCAATCCATCAGCCCTGCTCTTCTCCTGCTCTGATGGCCAGCTCAGATGTTAGCAGGGGAAATCCCCTAACCTGAGCTACTCCCTGCTCTAAGCAGGGGAAATCCCTCACCCGGTGCTGCCCCCGCTGCCATGTGCGACCCCTCCTGCCGTGTGGGGGGCCCACTGCCGTGCAGGTGAGTGTTTGTGTGTGTGTGTGTGTGTGAGTGACAGACTGTGTGTGTGTGTGTGTGTGTTTGACTGAGTGTGAGTGTCTGTGAGTGTCAGCCCCTCTCTCTCTCCCTCTCCCTGTGTCACCCTCTCCCTCTCCCTGTGTCACCCTCTCCCTCTCCCTGTGACACCCTCTCCCTCTCCCTGTGTCACCCTCCCTCTCCCTGTGTCACCCTCTCCCTGTGTCACCCTCTCCCTGTGTCACCCTCTCCCTGTGTCACCCTCTCCCTGTGTCACCCTCTCCCTGTGTCACCCTTTCCATGTGTCACCCTCTCCATGTGTCACCCTCTCCATGTGTCACCCTCTCCCTGTGTCACCCACCCTCTCCCTGTGTCACCCACCCTCTCCCTGTTTCACCCACCCTCTCCCTGTGTCACCCTTTCCCTGTGTCACCCTCTCCCTGTGTCACCCTTTCCCTGTGTCACCCTCTCCCTGTGTCACCCTCTCCATGTGTCACCCCCTCCCTCTCCCTGTGTCACCCCCTCCCTCTCCCTGTGTCACCCTCCCTCTCCCTGTGTCACCCTCCCTCTCCCTGTGTCACCCTCCCTCTCCCTGTGTCACCCTCTCCCTGTGTCACCCTCTCCCTGTGTCACCCTCTCCCTCTTCCTCTAACCCTCTCCCTGTGTCACCCTCTGCCTCTCCCTGTGTCACCCTCTCCCTCTCCCTGTGTCACCCTGTCCCGCTCCCTGTGTCACCCTGTCCCGCTCCCTGTCACCCTCCCTCTCCGTGTCACCCTCTCCCTGTGTGACCCACCCTCTCCGTCTCGCTGTGTCACCCTCTCCCTGTGTCGCCCTCTCCCTCTCTCTGTCACCCTCTCCCTCTCTCTGTCACCCTCTCCCTCTTTCTGTCACCCTCTCCCTCTCTGTCACCCTCTCCCTGTGTCACCCTCCCTCTCCCTGTGTCACCCTCCCTCTCCCTGTGTCACCCTCCCCCTCTCCCTGTGTCACCCTCCCCCTCTCCCTGTGTCACCCTCCCTCTCCCTGTGTCACCCTCCCTCTCCCTGTGTCACCCTCCCTCTCCCTGTGTCACCCTCCCTCTCCCTGTGTTACCCTCCCCCTCTCCCTGTCACCCTCCCCCTCTCCCTGTCACCCTCCCTCTCCCTGTCACCCTCCCTCTCCCTGTGTCACCCACCCTCTCCCTGTGTCACCTACCCTCTCCCTGTGTCACCCTCTCCCTCTCCCTGTGTCACCCTCCCTCTTCCTGTGTCACCCTCCCTCTCCCTGTGTCACCCTCCCTCTCCCTGTGTCACCCTTTCCCTGTGTCACCCTCTCCCTGTGTCACCCTCTCCCTGTGTCACCCTCCCTCTCCCTGTGTCACCCTCCCTCTCCCTGTGTCACCCTTCCTCTCCCTGTGTCACCCTCCCTCTCCCTGTGTCACCCTCTCCCTCTCCCTGTGTCACCCTCCCTCTTCCTGTGTCACCCTCCCTCTCCCTGTGTCACCCTTTCCCTGTGTCACCCTCTCCCTGTGTCACCCTCTCCCTGTGTCACCCTCCCTCTCCCTGTGTCACCCTCCCTCTCCCTGTGTCACCCTTCCTCTCCCTGTGTCACCCTCCCTCTCCCTGTGTCACCCTCCCTCTCCCTGTGTCACCCTCTCCCTCTCCCTGTGTCACCCTCTCCCTCTCCCTGTGTCACCCTCTCCCTCTCCCTGTGTCACCCTCTCCCTCTCCCTATGTCACCCTCTCCCTCTCCCTGTGTCACCCTCTCCCTCTCCCTGTGTCACCCTCTCCCTCTCCCTGTGTCACCCTCTCCCTGTGTCACCCTCTCCCTGTGTCACCCTCTCCCTGTGTCACCCTCTCCCTGTGTTACCCTCTCCCTGTGTTACCCTCTCCCTGTGTCACCCTGTCCCGCTCCCTGTCACCCTCTCCCTGTGTTACCCCCTCCCTGTGTTACCATCTCCCTGTGTCACCCTGTCCCGCTCCCTGTCACCCTCCCTCTCCATGTCACCCTCTCCCTGTGTGACCCACCCTCTCCGTCTCGCTGTGTCACCCTCTCCCTGTGTCGCCCTCTCCCTGTGTCGCCCTCTCTCTCTCTCTGTCACCCTCTCCCTCTCTCTGTCACCCTCTCCCTCTCTGTCACCCTCTCCCTCTCTCTCCCTCTCACCCTCCCTCTCCCTGTGTCACCCTCCCTCTCCCTGTGTCACCCTTTCCCTGTGTCACCCTTTCCCTGTGTCACTCTCCCTCTCCCTGTGTCACCCTCCCTCTCCCTGTGTCACCCTCCCTCTCCCTGTGTCACCCTCCCTCTCCCTGTGTCACCCTCCCTCTCCCTCTCCCTGTGTCACCCTCCCTCTCCCTGTGTCACCCTCCCTCTCCCTGTGTCACCCTCCCTCTCCCTGTGTCACCCACCCTCTCCCTGTGTCACCCACCCTCTCCCTGTGTCACCCTCCCTCTCCCTGTGTCACCCTCCCTCTCCCTGTGTCACCCTCCCTCTCCCTGTGTCACCCTCCCTCTCCCTGTGTCACCCTCCCTCTCCCTGTGTCACCCTCCCTCTCCCTGTGTCACCCTCTCCCTCTCCCTGTGTCACCCTCTCCCTCTCCCTGTGTCACCCTCTCCCTGTGTCACCCTGTCCCGCTCCCTGTCACCCTCCCTCTCCATGTCACCCTCTCCCTGTGTGACCCACCCTCTCCGTCTCCCTGTGTCACCCTCTCCCTGTGTCGCCCTCTCCCTGTGTCTCCCTCTCTCTGTCACCCTCTCCCTCTCTGTCACCCTCTCCCTCTGTCACCCTCTCCCTCTCTCTGTCACCCTCTCCCTCTCTCTGTCACCCTCTCCCTCTCTCTGTCACCCTCTCCCTCTCTCTCTCTCTGTCTCCCTCTCCCTCTCTCTCTCTCTGTCTCCATCTCCCTCCTCTGTCTCCCTCTCTCTCTCTGTCTCCCTCTCCCTCTCTGTCGCACTCTCTTCTTCGCTCTCTCTGTCGCACTCTCTCTTTGTCTCTCATTCTCTCAGTGTGTGTCTCTCATTCTCTCTTTCTCTGTGTGTCTCTCTTTCTCTCTCTTTCTCTGTGTGTCTCTCTTTCTCTCTCTTTCTCTGTGTGTCTCTCTTTCTCTCTCTTTCTCTGTGTATCTCTCTTTCTCTCTGTGTGTGTGTGGGTGTGCCGCTCTCTGTGTCTGTCTGTCTGTCTGTCTCTCTCTGTCTGTCTCTCTCTGTGAAGCGCCGACGTCCAGACACTGGTTAAGGGGTTCAGGAAACTAGTCATTCACATCTGGCTTTTATTTCTAGATCCGACATTGACACACACACACACACACACACACACACACACGTCTAATTGTAATATAATGTAATACAATAAATACATTTATGTCAAAAATGAATGTTGTTCTGACTAGGAATTTATTATATTTATTTTATTTATATATTTTATTTTAAAGCGGGGTTGGGGCGGGACTAGGGGCGGAGTTGGGGGCGGGACTAGGGCGGAGTTGGGGGCGGGGCAAGGTGGCGAGTAGATTTTTTGGTTGGGCGAGTAGATTTTTGGGTGATTTGTCGAACACTGCTCATCAGTCTATATGGAAGTGGCAGTTCCCAAACAGGACAAAGGTATTGGGTCATATAAGAAAGACCCACTAGCATTCCCGTAGAGGCCTAGAGTAATCGGATTGATACGGATGATGATCCTGAAGCAACAAGAGGTGCCGGGTACCATTAGAGCAACATAATATAGAATAACATTCCAATAGTCAGTGCTACAGAGTAATGGAGGATTGCAGCAAGTGAATAAAGCTGTATACTGATTGGGTGAGGACAAGCTCATTGGTGTGAGTATATCTTGAGTTTAGATAATCTTCTGTCTTCCTGGCTCAGAGATATGGGGACTACGGTAATATGCATACCCAAGTGGGAGGATAATGCAGCCAATGAATGCCTAGGGCAGTTATGGCTGGTGCTCCCCCCAAAATGGTAAGTGCACAACCCCTAGAGCAATGATGTCATATGTAAACTTGCATCTGGTGTAGGCAATTGTGTCAAATAAATCACCATTAAGCTACTCACAGTTCGTGTGGTCAGTCCTCAAGGGCGTGCTTCCGGCTGAGATATCGAGCAGGAGTATATCCAATGGAGGGAAAACGCGGAGCACAGCAGTGAAAAAATGATGGGACTTGAGCACAAGCGGAAGCTAAAAAAAAACAATCTATTGGTGGGTGAATACATGGTGGACGGCATGGGGGTACCTCTGACACGTTTCGCGCTGAAAAGCGCTTTGTCAAAAAACAACAAAAAACAAAGCGCTGTTCAGCGTGAAACGTGCAGCACTTATCATCTGAGATCTGACTCCAAAAGACTGTTCATGGTCCCAAGGCTCAACAAAGTATCCGGCCGCTCCTCCTTCTCTTACCGTGCACCCCAAAACTGGAACAACCTACCGGAGACTCTCACATCCACCACCAGTTTAAGTTCTTTCAAATCTAAAGCTGTCTCACATTTTAAACTGGTCTGTAACTGTTACATACGCCTATAATATACATCATCTCTAACTGTGCATGCAATGTATTGTATATACAGTAATGTATACCCTGTTCCTTTATGTAACTGTATTTATAACCATATATTATTTGTCATATTAACAATGCCCAGGACATACTTGAAAACGAGAGGTAACTCTCAATGTATTACTTTCTGGTAAAACATTTTATAAATAAAATGTGTTCACCCATCAATAAAAAATTTTTAGCCTCCGCTTGCTTTCCCTCGTTTTTTCACTGGTGTGCTCCGCGTTTTCCCTCCATGGGATACACTCTTACTTAGAGCAACTAAGTCAATGTTCCTCCATTTGAGTGTTAAGAGTGGGCACTGATGGAAGAACTGTATTCATGTATGTCTGCTATAAAATACAGTACAGTGTTTTCAATGTGTGTATGAGTGGTCCCTGTGCTTGAGGACACGAATAAATGATGGTTATACTACAAAATGTCCTGGCGCTCATTTTATATACATCTTTGTTACCATTCGCTCAGCCGCCGGAATACAGCACTTTGAGTCAAGGTAACACAGTTTTGCAGCCATGAAATGGATAAATAGAGCTATAACCGCTACATTAAAATATAACACATTCAAAGTAAAATAAAAACGTTGGAGCAGAAAACCACGTTGCTAGACATGGAAAAGTAGATTTCACTTTTAATAAGTGAAACATGAAAACAAGTGTGTCTATCTGTCTACATCAGTGATTTTCAACTGGGGTTCCACAGGCACCCCTCAAGGGTTCCGAAGTCAACAGGAAGGGGGGGAGGGGGGAAGCTGGGATAACTGTCCCAACCCCTGTGGCTCAGCGGCTTTGCAGCTCTCCAGAAGTAGCATGACGGTGGCTTCCCGATGTTCACTTTAATCCCCTCCCTTCTCCAGTCAAGACGGGTCTGACCAGAGGAGTAAGCTGCGGACCGGAGCAGTGCAGCACGGGAGTAGAGGTAGGTGTGCGTAAATGTGTGTGTAAGTGTGAGAGGAGGGGAGTGAGGGAGGGGAAGAGAGAGAAGGGGGGATTGTAGGATGGGAGAGGCGGAGAGTGTAGGAGGGGGAGAGAGGAGGAGTGTAGGATGGAGAGAGAAGGGGGGTGGAGGAGGAGAGTGTAGGAGGGGGAGGGTAGGATGGAGAGAGAGAAGTGGGGAGTGTAGGAGCGAGAGAGAGACTGTGACAGTGTAGGAGTGGAGAAGTGTAGGAAGAGGGGAGAGAGGGGAGGGAGTGTAGGATGGAGAGAGAGTGTAGGAGGTGAAGAATGAGGGGGACAATGCAGGAGGGGAGAAAAAGAGGAAGGGGAGTGTAGGATAGAGAGAGGGGGGGTTGTGAGAGGTGAAGTGAGGGGGGAGTGTTAGGGAAACAGAGGGGGGAGTATGAGATGGGAAGAGGGGAGGCCGGAGGGGGAGAGGTTTGAGGTTCCCAGAATTTCACATTGTAATTCTAGGGTTACTAAGGCTGAGTCCCCGCTGGCGCTGAGCACGCTGAGCGGCAGTACTTGCGGCGGTTACTTACATATATAGATATATGTAAGTCCCAGCTCATGCGGTGCGCGTGGCGTTTGTGCGCGGGCACACACGCTCACCCACGCTCGGCGCTTAGGCAAACAAAAAATTATCCTTTCAGGCGTGCTCAAGGGCTCTCCAAGCATAAGCGCTCAGCGACAGCGGGGACTCAGCCATAACCAGATAAAGGTTGAAAACCACTGATCTACATAAACCTCTTAGAATGAGCGCCACTTAGTGGATGTTCTGGAAAAAAAAACAGTATTCCAGTGAAATGTCCAGCATAATGACATTTCTCAGTCTTCAATCATCAGTATCAAAAAAAGATTTATTTAGTTTTTTTCATTTTTGGGGGCGTACAGAATTAGACTGCTTGGCGTACAGATGTTAATATGTATGAAATAAAAATAATCTATGCCCCCAACAAAAGGGAAACCATGTGTCAAAATCATCCGATAAATTGAACCTGGTGTAAACCTTAAAAAGTCTGTTAATAGTGTTAACGCAGAATTACGTTATCAGCCACAATTGTTTCATTATATATGTAGCGGGGTACCCCCTGGCTTATATTCTACTCAATGTGCTGGCAGTAAACCCTGGTAGTTACAGGCTTGCCAGTAGTTGGTATGGGGTTTTCCCCTTCACTTTTAGTACTGCACTTGAGTGACAGCAGGGAGTGGTATATCCTGATGCAGCTGGGACAACGGGGTGCCCGCCTTCTGGCTATACTTAAGGACAGGACCGCCCTAAATTTGGAGGTTGTTCCTTCCCTCTGAGGAAGGCAGGTCACACGTCTGTGATTGGGGCCTACCCATGTGCTCTTCCCTGCAGGGAGGAGTGAGTGTGAACCCATACCTCTGCCTCCGCTAGGGAGGTGGGGATGAGCTAGGACGGCTGCGGGTGCCCTTGGCCTGTAGTGAAGGTCCAGGGATCCTCTCCAGTGAGAGCTGATCTAAAGATACTGGATCCAGCATAAGACTGCTGTATAGCTGTTGTGTTACTACAAAGTGTGTAGTAATAAACCGTTCCTGTTTGCAATATACCTACGGCCTGGTGTGTGATCTAACTGGGGGGAGAGGTACAAGTTCTTCCGTGGGAGATCATTTCCATATCCCTGGAGCCTACGGAATATGGAGGCGCTGCACTGCTAAGTATTATGTGGTGTATGGACCCCAGAAGCCTGTTCCTGTGTCCCAAAGTCATCGTGGATGACTCAGCCCTCTTGTTACCAGCAGGTATGCACCTCACACACCCAGTAATGGGTGTAATACAGGCAGTCCTCGTTTTACAACGAATGGCTTATCCATCGCTATGCAATTCATAGCTATGTTCATTTTTACAACGCAAAACGGCTTATCCAACGCTCTTACAACGCTTTGCAACGTTGTTTATGTGTATATAATATATATAACATATATATATATATATATATATATATATATACATTATATATATATATTATATTATACTATATATTATTATATTATATATTATGTTATATTATATATACAGTATATACACTATATAATTTATGTGTGCTGCATATCTTATTGCCTGCGTAAAATATTTTGTGTATTTTAGTGTTAAAAATGCCTTCAGGAACGGAACCTTTCATTTAAACAGTGTTCCTATGGGAAAACGTGTTTCGCTTTACAACGTTTCGCTATCCAACGCCATTTTGAGTAACACAGTGTGTCGGATAACTGAGGACTGCCTGTAGTATATAAATACTCTCACCCCCAAAATTGGTCACACTACACACCAATTACGCTGCCACCAGCAGGATTAATTAATGGCTTACCTCTAAGGAGTCCCCTTTTCTGCAAAAATTAACAACATTTACAAATTGAACAAAAACACAATTAAGCAAAATTAGGGCAATCCCTGCAAAAGGCTATAGGTTCAATTAGAGCTTAAAGACAGTACTTACATTTTAGATTTGATATTACAAAAGGCGCACAGTGCTTGCTACGTTAAAAGGATGACTACATACAGACTATAAGGTTAGACAGTTTATAAAACAGAAATGAGTGAAACAGAAAACCTATACATTACCAGCCAAAATCTTGAGACAGGCCCTGGAGCATTCCAAGTGGTCTTTTGTAAACATAGGTTTGAAGCAGTGGCTCTCAGGAGCTGAACACCGTTAATTTCAGCTCTAGGGACACCCTGCTTCCAGAGATACTTACCTCAGAAGGGGGTGCCGGTAAATTGGCAAATTTGAAAGCCTCCGCGTCATGTGGGCCCATAGGAAACCACACCGGAGGATGTCACGGCTTCCTATTGGCCCGCAGGACGTGAGACCTTTGAAAATCCGCAATTACATGAACCCGGCTAGCTAGCCGGAGTGGTTACTGGCACTCCCTATGGAAGTAAGCAACTCAGGAAGCAGGGGGGCCCTGGGGCTGACATTAATGGCGTTCAGCTCCGGGCACCCACTGCTTCAATCCAATGTAAAAAAATAAACATAAATGTAAAAAAAGATCTGTGGGGTTCACACCTATACACGTTATACCCCCAAACTCTTTTATCTGTGAAAGATTCCAGATTCCTGACAAGCTTGTATGGGTTTGACCTGTCACCCATGTGCCACTTTCTCTTCTCAGAGACTCTTTTGCGACTAGCTACAGTATGTTGGTAGAAGGGAATGATTTAATTTCCAATTTAATCAGAGTATAAGATACGTCATAACAATCTCCTTGTAAGTAACAGATTATTGGTACCCACGTCTTTGGATTCTTGGGGAGTTTGTCAAATGCATTCGTATTACAGGGGACAGATCTCTCTATACTCTTGAGAATGAAATTACTTCTCTGATATTTGTGAAAATGACCATCGTCTCACATTTGTAAAAAAAATTTAAAAAAAAAAAAGAGGGGCGGTAAAAATAACCAACTCTATGTGCGCAAGGTCAATTTAAGGCGGAACCAAGCATAAAAATGTGGTACTAGAAAGCCCTTCTATATAAACATGGGGGTAAATCACCAGAAGGCCATCACTTTCACGCTTATAACAAATCTTCCTGAATTCGGGGACAGGCGTTATTTTTCTTCATTTTAGCGGGTAGTGTCAAAGCTAATAAGAAGCAAAACGGGCATCTGTTAGTAAAAGTAGCAGCGCTATTAACGGTGCTTTTCATGGAGCAGATGCGTTAACCAGAACACAGCACATGCACATTGGCAAAACTTTAAGTCACATTAATTAACGCACGCGTTAAAGTGTTACACATCTCTTCTCTCACCCCTCTCCTCATCCTCTCACCCCCTTAACAATGCCTACCAGGCTTCGGTGGAGGAGGACCGCGGGAGAGGACCCAAAGCTGCCCCTGCTGCTGCCACCCTGCTCGCCCCTTAAAATATCTTGCACCACCCCAGGGGGGCACGCCCCCCAGTTCGTGCACCCCTGTTACTCTGTAATGATAAAAATAGAGTGTCCCGGTAGATGAACCTTCAGGCCTGGAATCTGGGAGGTGTTATAACTTGTCTTTGATGATATAATAATAATATCCAACCTAGATATGCATTTCCCCCATTAACACATACAAGTGCATGCAAACCCTCAACTCGATTTCTTTGTCAGCTTAATAGAAACAGTTTGGTACAGTTAGATCCTGAACAAACCGAATGCATTTGTTTCATTGTTTGATAGCCACTTAAGCCGTGAGCTTGTAACAATTTGTGGCACTTCTGCATTGCTAGAAAAAAGAAACAATACATTATTATTATTTAAGAAAGGAAGTTAATATTTTGGTTGCCATACTGCACATGGGTGTTAACCCTTACATGGCTTTATAGTGACAATGACTATTATCAAGGTCACTGACAGGAGGATAGTCGAGTCTGACGGCTGAAAGGGTCCTGGCTCCCCGTTCCTGGAAATTGGGCTCAACTTTTAAACCAGGTTCTACCCGTGCTCAATAATCTTTCTGTCCTCCCTCCCCATGCTCAAGAATCTGTCTGTCCTTCCTCCCCACGCTCAACAATCTGTCTGTCCCTCCTCCCACGCTCAACAATCTGTCTGTCCCTCCTCCCACGCTCAACAATCTGTCTGTCCCTCCTCCCACGCTCAACAATCTGTCTGTCCCTCCTCCCACGCTCAACAATCCGTCTGTCCCTCCTCCCCACGCTCAACAATCTGTCTGTCCCTCCTCCCACGCTCAACAATCCATCTGTCCCTCCTCCCCACGCTCAACAATCTGTCTGTCCCCTCCCACACTCAACAATCTGTCTGTCCCTCCTCACACTCAACAATCTGTCTGTCCCTCCTCCCACGCTCAACAATCTGTCTGTCCCTCCTCCCCACGCTCAACAATCTGTCTGTCCCTCCTCTCACGCTCAACAATCTGTCTGTCCCTCCTCACACGCTCAACAATCTGTCTGTCCCTCCTCCCACGCTCAACAATCTGTCTGTCCCCTCCCACACTCAACAATCTGTCTGTCCCTCTTCACACGCTCAACAATCTGTCTGTCCCTCCTCCCACGCTCAACAATCTGTCTGTCCCTCCTCCCACGCTCAACAATCTGTCTGTCCCCTCCCACACTCAACAATCTGTCTGTCCCTCCTCACACGCTCAACAATCTGTCTGTCCCTTCTCCCACGCTCAACAATCTGTCTGTCCCTCCTCCCACACTCAACAATCTGTCTGTCCCTCCTCCCACGATCAACAATCTTTCTGTCCCTCCTTCCACGCTCAGCAATCTATCCATCAACACAGCCTTTCTACCTCCCCCGTCAACAATGAGGGGTCAAGTCCTTTTACACTTTTCTATCTGCAAACATATAATTCTACATCATTTTTTTTAAATAAAAAGTTTCTCCCCCCTTTTATTTACATCACAGATATTGCCTAAATCCAAGGAGCTTTGTCATCCATGTTTAAAAAATGTAGACTTTTCAAAATCAGTACCACTACTTTTGTTAAGCCACTTTGTCCCACTGCTTATTCAACTACTGTCACATACTTAAAAAGGGTGAGAACCAGATACATGGATGCAACTAACCCCCATAGTGCAGGGAACGTGACAAATAGAGGCTCTTATACTCACTGGTGTTTTATGTTACAGGAAATGCTTATGCATGAAATCCCCAACTGTACATTTGAATTTATTTTAATACAATGCAAATCATTCTTTTAACTCCTTCAGTACCCCTTACAATCAAATAATTAACACCAGCCTTGCATTTTCCAGTGTAAATTGCAAAGGATTTCAAGGAGATATTTAAAGAAAAATAGAAAATGCTAAATAATGTGTTACAGGATTTCCTGTTTTTATCGCATAAACTGTTATTTGGGCGAATTGCCCTTTTAACTGGATTTTTTTTTTTGTGCTGTGGTGTAACTAGATCAGCCTGTGAAATCGACAAAACCTTGAGAAAGAAGAGTTCACAGGAAGTGCCCAGTAACATGGCGAGAAAATACTCCACAGCCCCTTAAGAGAGACGTCTTTTTGATTTATACTAAACATATTAAGGTTGTGTAATAAAGTCAACCAGCTGCAAGACTGTGGCAAAAAAACTGGCATAAAATTAGTCATGGTCCCATTTAAAATCAATGAAATTGTCTTTGGCAGTGCAGTGTTTGTTTGTTTATTTGTTTTGCAGCTGGGAAACTTTGATAAATAGCCCCAATGAATCCCCATATTTCAGGCAAAACTTCAGTTCAATTCTGGGTCTACTGTACCCGTATCAAAGAAAAAAATGCTGCTTTTTGTCAAATTAATTTTCAAGGGGTTATTCTCAGATGTATCACAAGATCAAATCACATTGCTTTCAATTGGATGTGTTTCCTTTGGTAAATCACGTGCTGTTTGTACTAGTTGGATCATAGTTTTGAAGTTTTGGTAAATAACCCCCATCATTTGACACAACTGCTGCATCTCTCGGTCATACTTGCAAAAGATTTTTTTAAACAATTAAAAGATTACTGTACCTATTTTCCCAAAATCCGGTTTCAGGTTGAATTCCCAGCTCCGTGGCAGCCTCAGTGACATTGTGTGGAACATCTGCAGTCTCTTAACAACAATTTATCTCTAAACTCTCTGTCTCTCAGTCCCTCTCCCCCTCCCATGTTACCCCATGAGCTGCTTGTAAATCAAACCCCATGCTTCCTCTTTCCACTGCCCCATTCTGCAGGTGAAACGCTCTATCTTAACCTACTTTCGGTGCTCCTCGCGTCCTCTCGAGATTTCTACTTTATTTATATTTTGCCGTTGCTTGTGCAGGACTCCGGTAAAACAGCCTTTATTGCAAGTCGAGCAGAATTCTTTTAGCAAGTTATGTGTCTAAGTCAGCCGTTAAAACTCGACTCTCCTGTCTGACAGCTGCATTGAATGCATTTCAGGAAGTTGCGGGCATTTCATCAGCATGCACAAAAAAACAAAAAAAACACGTCATACTGTTTTTCAGCATTGGTACAGTCTGGTTAGTACGAGCTATGGGATCTATTTGCTAAAGTCTTCCGGCTGCAAAACTGGGGCAAATCGGTGCAAAATACAACTCCAGTTGATTTCCAAAAGATTCCCTTTATTTGAAAAACATGGTGCTGGTTTTTGCACTGATATAATAAGATGGGCTACTGAAACAAGTGTTTTGGGAGTAGGGGGTATATATTACCCCTACTATTTTATTTAGAACCCCCGAGTACCACTACTCTTTTATTTATACACCCAGGGTATCATTATTTTTTTTTATTTACAAATCCATTTTACAAACATTAACATTAATTTAAAATAAAAGGGGGTTTCTTTTAGAAAAAGCACTTCCCCTTCTTATCATTACAGCCTGAATATTGCCTAAATCTCTCTAAAATATGGTAAAAAAAATAGCTTTTCCACAATGTTTAATACATGGAAATTGACTTTAAATCAGACACAGTGGCGCTACTTTTTTTTAAAAAAAAACCCTCTTAAGTCCCTGGTTGAGAAATGGGGTAGATCCTCAGAACTCTGTTAAATTTGGCATACTAATGTGACGTTGCCTAATTAGGTAACAAATGTTGTTTTTCTCCATTTTGTTCCCTTCAATTTCTTTATTTAGTACGTCAAAGAAAGGAAAGGGAGTAACATACATAGTACTATAGCATGTAGCCATATTACACATTTTACAGATTCTAGCAGGACACCAAAATAACTCTTTTATCCTATCTTATAAGCTATACATTAGTTTAATAAATCTGAGACATTTCCCAAAGTTTAATACATAAAATAGTTGGTTTTAGTGCTCGAGCTTTTTCTACTGCTTGCACTTATTTTCTAAATTAAATTTCCTTATACAGTATGTGTCCTAGCCAAAGATGTACAGATGGCAAAGCAAGACAATGATAGAGGCAGGCGAATCCTATCCGAATTTATTAACTACTAATAAATAAAAAGGAATTAATTAATAACTGGTAACTATCACACCCATAGTATAAAAACATAAAACATACAGAGCATGGAAATATAAGCAGTCTCCTCAGAAGAAGAGTAGTATGGGAAACCGTAGGAAAAGACAAATTAGAGGGAACAGGTGTAACTGGATGAAAGTGAATATACAGGCAGGGGTGGTGGAAGGTGTGATTGCAGGGCTTTAGGGAAGTATAGTTATAGAAGCGACTGAGGCAGGGGCATGGAAATTAGATACCCTAAGAATAGAGTTTGGCAGATTGGCACTCCCATTCACGTCTTAGTCTAACCTCGGCGAATTCTATTGTGTACTCAAATGCTTAAGGATAAACTCTCTCGTTTCTAAAGGTAATTTCACAATAAATGCTTTCCATTTCCAGAGAAATGTAGTACTCCTTAAGTCTTTATCCAGAGAGGCATCTGTCCTTTTAATGGACAGAGCTACGAATGAAAGGTTCTCCAATTGTCCGACAGCGGGAGGTTTCACATCTAGCCAGTTTATCATCAAAGCTATTTTTGCCATCAGACGTATAAGGTCAAGTAGGCTATTCTTAATTTGTGATATGTTTGGCCCTGTAGACGTGTCACTAAATAGTATTAGTGCTGTATGAGTATTGACATATCCAGAATTCTGTTAATGTATCCCACTATCTTTCCCCAGAAAGTTTTATTTTTCTGCAGTGCCATATGCAGTGCACAAAATCTGCCCTTGGTTGTTTGCATTTTGGACAATTGCTATTTGCGTTTGGGTGAAACTTGTTATAAATCAATGGAGAAATGAAGGCCCTGTGAAGAAACTTGAAATGCAATTCTCTTAGATCTGTAGTGAGAGTGCATTTATTTACAGTGTTGTTGCCATTAAACATATGGGAGGTAGTTTGACTACCAATTTCTATTGATTTGGAAGTGAGTGCAGTCATGGGCTGAACTTCTCGCTCTCTCTGTTCTTTTGCCCTTAAACATAGGCTCACAATCTACAACCTCTGGGAAATCCTTTCTCCATCTAGTTAGCAGTATTTTTGAAATGGCAGTCTCTCTTTCTTCTTTAAGTAAATTTGTCACTAAGACAGTGGAGAAACCAGTCTTAGCTGAGTCTCTTAAGAGGTTATCTAAATTAGTTTCTTGAAAAAGATTAAGAGGCCTATGCTAGTAGCCTTCACAACCCACTTATCGAGGCTTTTTAGCTGTTATCGACCAAAAATGCCTACAGCGATTCAGAAAGCCCCGATAAGTGGGTTGAATCGCCAATTATTGCTGCCGTCAAAAACACATCGCCAAGTGATCGGCGATAAGCCACTTATCGGCAGGTTTTGAAACTCATGCAATTCTAGTAGCTCTAGAATGGTGATTTACTCTCAAATTTCTCACGCCAGAAAAAGTTGGCGTGAAGCAGCCAAGAAGCTTCATAGGCGACGACGAGAGAGGGACTTAGAAGAAAAATGCATTTTTCCTTCATCGGATTGATGCCGGGGGTCTCTGGAGCTGATACACATTAATATCAGCCCCGGAGGCCCCCAGCATAAATCAGATGCAGGAAAAATGCATTTACAGGTAACTTCATTTCCTTACCGCAGCGGTGCGCAAACTGGGGGGCGCACCCCCCCAGGGGGGACGGGAGAATTTGTAGGGGGGCACGGGCGGTTACAGAGGCCCCGCGCTCTTCCCACAGCATTTAAATTAAATGCCTGTTGAGGCATGAGGCTTCTGTAACTCACCTGCTGCCAGCCGGGTCTTTGGCGACGCATCACCATGGCAACGTGCGTCAAATTACGCGGTGCGGTCACGTGACATCCCATGACCCGCAACGTTATTTAACGCCAAGCTATTGTGAGAGGGGGGGCGCGAATGCTGTGGCTCCCAGGAAGGGGGCCGCAGGTCAAAATGTTTGTGCCCCGCTGCCTTGGTTAGCTGTATAATTTCTTTAATTGATTTGTTGGATAGTGATTTATTTCTTTAATTGATTTGTTGGATAGGTGTTTATTTAATTGTATTCTTATGTTTTGGAATAACATAATTTTAATTATTTTGTTGTTTTGGTGACAGATTAATTTTATTGATGTGTACTTTTGGCTTTTTAGTTTTTTTTATTGTTGGGGTGTTTAAGTGTTTGTGTATTTCTTCTATTATTGTGTATTTTTGGCCTTAATAAATTTTAGGTTGACTATTAACTGCTATAGTGGCTTATCAGGCCCATATTATATGGACATGATGTATCCCTGTGCCAATCAATGGGTAGAGGGTGGTATAGTGGGGGTGGGGTGGGTGTTTTGGCCTCGGGGGGGGGGCGTGGGGGACAGGGGTTAACCCCTTAATTACTATTAATCACTAAGGTGATTAAGGGGTTAGGTGCCATTAGATTGTATTTTTTCTTGTACTCTTGCTGCCATCGGAAGACATGGACCTGGAGTATGCTGATGAGGATGCCCTTCATGATGGCAGGGGTAAGTAAAAAGTTATATTTACTTTATGCTGGCTGGCTAAAGCTTGCTTTAGAATTTTGCCCATTATTGTACTGTATGTGCTGGGGGGCTTGTTGGTGGTAGAGCAGGTGGGTAGTAGGGTTGTTATGTTTATTTTTCTTTACTGGGGGTAGAGGTATTGGGTGAAGGAGGTAGTGGGTGAAGGGGGTAGTAGCCCCAAGGATGGATGTTTAGGCCTACCCGGGGGGGTAGCGGGAGGGGTTAACCCCTTCATTACTGTGTAGGGTAATGAAGGGGTTAACTCTACCCACAACCCCCCAGCAAGGCCTAAACACCCGAGGAGTAGATGGTCGATATTGTCCCATTTTGAGTTGGGGCATTGAAACATAGTGTCTCGAAAAGGGTTAAGGGTGGAGGTGGGCCGATACTTTGGGCAAAGCCCTTTATTTGGAGGTATCTAAACAGTTCGCACCGCGAGATTCCACTAGCATGGCAAAACGAAGGACCTTGGAGTTATTCATCACATATTTTATCCTATGAACCCCATTAGATCTCCACACTCCAAAAGTGGGCACGCTAAGGCCCAGGGAAAACTTTGGGATAGAGAATATCGGGGTCATGACCGATCCGTCAAAGGTAAGAGTAGATTTCTTCTTGTATTTGTCCCACAAGGTCAAGTTGTGTGTCAGGATCACGCGCGACGCGCCTACCCTATCCTCCGGAGGGGCGCACGGACGCCCGTCAGTGCACGCACATCCGCAAGATGGATGATCCTCACGCGCCAGCCACTGCAGCCAGAAACGGAACCTTGGCTGTGCACCTGCCGTGCGCCGCGTTCCCGTTGCGCACCACGCACCCCCCGCGCGTGCACGGCAATATAGAATCAAAGACGGGTTCATCCTCAGTTGTACTATACCTGCATCTAAGGTAATTACAGCCTATCAGTTCTCTACCTACTGCTAGTACACTCCCCGCTGCCTCTCTTCATCAGGTGTGTTCCCCTTTAAATTGCAATGGGGAACAGATCTTCACCAAGTTTTAGAACCTGGGATGTGGGGGGAAATAATTGAGACGGCAGCCACGACCTCCATCTGTACGCAGATCAAAAAAAATGTGTACAAGGTTCTGTACAGAAGGTACTTAACTCCGGTGCATCTGTCAAGGATGTTCCCGGGGACGTCCCTTATATGCCCCTAAGGCTGTGGCCTACGAGCCTAGTTCCTACACATGTGGTGGTCGTGTCCTGAAGTGGTAGCGGAATGGAAAAAGCACATAGACTGGTGCAAAAAGTACTACTTTCCCTTTCCCCTTGGTCATGTCTCCTGAACAGACCTCTGGAGGCTGTGAGTAGACACCAAAACAAACTGATTACCCATATAATGACAACAACAAGCTGCTCCATATCACCTTTATGGATGAACCTAAACCCGCCAGCTCTCCCTCAGATTAAAAAAAGGATATGGTATTCCTTTAAAATGGAAAGACTCACAGGTGTCCTAAGGGATTACTGTTCAAAAATCCAGAGTGTCTGGCAGCCCTGGTTGATTTATGAGAGCCTTACGCAGGGTCACCCCCCCCCCCCCCCCATAATCAGACCAATATCCTCCATTAACGTCCTGGACCTCGCTATGGCCCTGTGTTGGGCAGACCTATAATCCTTATATACTCACTACAAAAACCACTGTAACCACTCATAACCCTCAGATGGGATAGTTGTGTATTTTATTTATACCATATGTTTTTTCTCTTCAGCATTGGATAGGTACTGTATTTAACAAAATTGTATAAGGGACAACTATTCGTGACTCAACTTGAACTGTATGTATATCTTTTTGAACAACTGCTCGTCGGGAGTGTTGTACAGTATCACTCCCCATCTCCTCTCATCTTCTGTATCCTTCCCTCCCCTTAATGTTGTAGAAACTGAATAAAAATGTAAGTGAAATAAATATATTTTCTTACCTTCCAGAAAGATGGGACAATAAATATTAAGACGTGCCATGGACTCTCCCCGTGGACTCACCACCAAACCTGATAGAATCCCACTACCATGTTTATGAACCAATTAAAAACTATTCTACAGGGTTTTTTTGTTTTTTTTTAAAGGAATCTTGAATAAAGTAGAATATGAATATCTTTTGAATGAATACTGTCATCTTCCTTTTCTATCACTTACCAAAAAATAATAAGGATGTAAAGGAACCATAAAGGTCGACCTATCATTTAGGGTATTCAATTCCTTACTACCAATCTATCAGAATATAGTGACTGTTTTAAACAACCATTGGCTCCGAATTTGAAGTCATGAGAGATACCATCCATTCCACGAGACAGCAAGTATATATGGGTTTATTGTGACATTCAAGCACATCATTCTACATGAGAAAGGGATAAAGGCGGTACAATATTTTCTTAAAGTGCATGGTAATCTTCCACCTCATCAAAGAGATTTTATTTTACAACGTATACATTTTACATTGACTGGTAATTATTGTTACTTTGAAGGGGATTTGTATGTGCAAAAATGCAGAACTGTATCAGGAACCAAATTTTCTCCCAGTTATGCATACCTTTCAACCTATTTAGCAAGTACTGTATGTCAGGACCCACGTACAAGGATGCTTCTTTCTAAGATGTGCTGCCTGCAACACATGATCTCCAGGTGTACAAGAAGGAACCCCTCACAGAACTCTTTGCTTCACAACAGATTTGCTTGCTGGAGTGAGGTTGTATTGCTCCCTTGCTGCATTACCTGCTATTACATATCATTTGACTTCCTGGTTCCTGATCCCGGCTTGCCCTGATTTCCCTCGGCTTTCTGTTGCCCTGACCCTGGTTCGTCCGACGATACTCCTGTTTGCTGCCTGTGCTGACGTTGGTTCGTCCAACGATTCTTCTGCTTTCTGCTCACCTTAACCCTGGCTTGCCTGACTACCTCTTTTGCCTGCTCCTCCCAGAAACTCTCTACTGCCCGTTGCACCAGTGATCCTGACTCCAGCATTCCGTGATTACCACAGGTGATTCTACACTATTGACTCTCCCTGTGGATATCCCCACTGAGTCTGATACTGTACCTGTTTTTATGTCATGTAGCATACCTATTAATACCAGGTGTTCTTATTTCTGCCAGTAGGTAAAGCTCAGAATCTTCAGCTAATGGAAGAAGCTGGAAGATTGAGGACTAATCTCATAGGGATATATGTTTGTATATCTTTATTTATATAGTACCATTCACGTACATAGCGCTTTCCAGCAGTAAAACATGACAAAATAGCAATACGCGATTCATACAAACATTAGGGGGGAAAAGTCCCTGCCTCAAAGAATTTATAATCTAAGTGGTTCAGAAGAATGCAACACATCTTCTATTGTGTATGTGTGTATATACTTAAATACAAATAAAAAAACAAAAACAGACAACCAATAGCACTTAGTGAAATTAAACAGTGATACAATGCATACAATTATTATTAGTAAATTAACCAATATTTAAATGTGAACCGATTGTGAAGTGCAACTGCTAGCAAATACCAATTTAATAATACAGCTCAACCCCGTTATAGCACGATCAGCTATAACGCGGTTTGAGCATGGACCCCAAATGAAAAAAATAAATAAAAATGTTACATTTTTTTTGCACACTGCACACAGCACACTGCATACACTCACTGCACACTGCATACACTCACTGCACACTACACACACTCACAGCACACTGCACACACTCACAGCACACTGCACACACTCACAGCACACTGCACACTCTCACAGCACACAGCACATTGCATTCACTCACTGCACACTGCATACACTCACAGCACACTGCACACAGCATACACTCACTGCACACTGCATACACATAGCACCAGCACACTGCACACACTCACAGCACACTGCATACACTCACAGCACACTCTCACTGCACACTGCATACACTCACAGCACACTAAACACACTCACAGCACCATCACACTCACAGCACACTCAGCACCAGCACACACTCACAGCACACTCAGCACCTGAACACAGCACTCTCACAGCACACTGCACGCACTCACAGCACACACAGCACACCACACACACAGCCCCCCTACCTTTGGTGTCACAGCCCACCTTTGGGGGCATTGTGGGGGGGGGGGAGGAACGGTGCAAGGCTGGGGGATCGGCGCGAAGCTGGGGGGTCGGTGCGGGAATTGGCGCGAGGCTGGGGGGGTGGTGCGGGGATCGATCGGCGCGAGGCTGGGGGGGCGGAGCGGGGATCAGTGCGAGGCTGGGGGGGGAATAGGTGTGGGGATTGTTGCGGGGATCCGTGGTTGGCTGGTGCGGAGCTGCTGAGGGGAGTGCGGGGAATGCTGGGAGAACTACAGTGGCTGCTAGGGGCCATGTAGGGCTTCCGGCGCCTCACTCCACCTCCTCCCTCCTCCTCCCGATCGGGTGCGCTACGGCCATTTTTTTTTAATTTAGCGCGACTTCAGTTATAGTGCGGTCGGATCCGGTGGCCCCCCAGGACCGCGCTATAACAGAGTTCAGCTGTAGTACTAAAATATTATAGTGACTACGTGTATATATAATGTGGTATAGGACCTACTTGGTCCTAGGAATAACGAAATGTGACAATGTGGAGACATAAGCATGGAGATGAGGAATATACAATGTGAGAATAGATTATGTATCCTAAAAAACAGAATTAGAGTATATGGCTGCTTCCTAACGAGGACCAACCCAAAGCAAATCTAGATTTAAAAAAAAAAAAGGAAAGCAGACGTTCCAAAACAATGTACTGTATGCGGTTGCAAATATATCATAAACAGCATTTGATATAAAACAGGACAGATGCTGAGGCTTTCCTGTGCAGGTCCCGTTTTATAGTAAATATTGTGTGAGGACTTTCCTCTAAAACCTAACATTTCAGCACAACTGATTCCCATGCCCACACATAACGTTCCTTGTGGATGCACAGTCACCCAGACATATTATAGAGCATAAACATATTTCAATCACTTTTTGGAACTTTCTATGGATGATACTCCCACACAGACTTTGTGGTTGTTACAATATCGAGTAGACATTTTGTGGTGCAGTTTACACTGTATGTCGACATTGGACTTCCATGTTATTGCATCTTTTGATTTTTATTGTGTATTTGCGTTTTTGACCCATCATTTGGGTTTTGGGATGTATTATTAAATTATGTTTATTATATATTTGCAACCACATGCATCGTTTTGGAGCGTGCGCTTTCCTTTTTTTTAATTTTTCCATACCATATATGCAAATAAATTCAAACAGACATTGTATTAGTAATATGACTTTGCATTTAGTTAATTGCACGTTACAGTGCCTCCTCAGGAGGTATCACTTTCTCGGAAAATCCTCGGAATTTTTTTTAATCTTTTTATTTGTTTTTGAATAACATGAAACAATATAAATACAATAACTCATAGATAAAAAAAACTTATCAATAACTACTATACAGTACAATCCCACAACCCCGCCCCCTCCCCCCCACACACTATAGCTCATATCTTAAGGTACAATAAAGAACAAATAACACCGCTATTTTGGGTCCATTTTGTTCAGGATAATGAGAATACAAAGAGTTATGTGGCATTTCAGTTCAGAAAAATAAGAGGGTAAACAAGATCAAGTAGGCACTAGGGAAGCCAGCAGAGAATTACTACCATTGTCTTCTGAGTTGGGCCAATAAGAATTAAGAGATTTCACCAGCAACAAAGGAAATGTTTTTTTACAGTAAGAGCAGTTAAAATATGGAATTCATTACCCATGGAGATTGTGATGGCAGATACAATAGATTTGTTCAACCAAAAATTGGATACACACATACCCTGGTTTAAGGACACTCACTTTAAGTACACTCGCGAGTAAGGACATATCGCCCAATAGGCAAACGGCAGCTCACACATGCGCCTTTCAGCCCGTCCTGAACAGAAATACCGGCTCCCTACCTATACCGAAGCAGTGCGCAAGCGGGGAGACTATAGAGCCTGTTACAAATGCGTTATTTACATCAGTTATGCACATATATGACGATTGCAGTAAAGTACATGCATCGATAAGTGGAAAAAAGGTAGTGCTTCACTTTAAGTACATTTTCACTTTACATACATGCTCCGGTCCCATTGCGTACGTTAATGCGGGGTATGCCTGTATCTTTTTATAAAGGAAAGGTATACCGGGATATACCAAATAAGTATACATGGGAAGGATGTTGATCCAGGGATTAATCCGATTGCCAATTCTTGGAGTCAGGAAGGAATTTATTTTTCCCCTTATGAGATATCATTGGATGATATTTCACTGGGGTTTTTTGTTTGCCTCCCTCTGGAGCAATATACTGTAAATATGGATATAGGATAAAGTATCTGTCGTCTAAATTTGGATGCATGTCTTTTTCAACCTCCTCTACTATGCAGCTATGTAACGACTCCCTCCTTGATTGCATTAGGTAGGGAGCATAAGTATATATCCCAGTTGTCAAATGACTCAATTCCTCTATCCTCTTTATCAATAAAGGAATCAAATCTCTCTGCTGTGAACATACTAAACAGGATTGATTCAATTTGAGAAACAGAAGGATCCTAAGGTTTAATCTAATTAATGAAGATAGCCATTCTAGCAGCTACTAGGATTAAATTAATGATAAGATAATCATTTTTAGAATGAGATGCCAAGCCAGGACTCGGTATTGCCAAAAAGTATAAGCAATGGGGTCCAGGGGAAATTCTCACATACATTTGTCATTAAAAAATTTCGTTTTCCCCATTTGTTTTTTGCAACTCCAAATGCAATGGAAATTGCTACACGTGTTGTACTTATCTAAAACCTCAGATTTAAATGTACGCCGAAGCTGCAGCGAAACAAATGCTTTATGGATTAATGAAAAGTGAAGTTCTCTCATATAACTATATGGATTAAGGTAAAGTTGTCTCATATCTGCGGAAAGAGTGCATTTGAGTATTTTATTATAACATGTGAGAATTTCATCAATAGAATCTACTTTAACATCATCTTCGGCCCACCAAAAGAGGGTAATTTTCCAAATGGTCTCCCCCCTTTTGAAAATCTGATGAGAGATGTGGTATATCAACAAATATCAGGTATTAAAAGAATGGGGTCAAGAGAATTGTCTGCAAAGAATTCTGGGAAATCCTGTATTAACAACAAGATATAATGTCTCACTTGTAGATACATAAATATATTCCAAATAGAAAGAGCACTTTTCTTTCAAAAGATCAAAGGATAGAATGGTTTGATTATCCTTAATAATAAAAGTGTCAAATCGTTTTGTTCCCCTTTTTATACTATATGGAGTATTCAAAGTTAAGATCAGTTGTCGGGAAATCAACATTTCGTTTAATTGGGATATGAAGGAAAGAACGTCTAACACAGAGACATTTCTCAAAGTAGATATGGTTTTATTTAAGCGCAGTAATATTTATTTAAGCACAGCACACAATTAGGGTTAATAAGATAAGTTTTGTCAGTGTTATGAGGCAAATCAGCATGGTTTGGACAAAGTGGGAGATGTATCAACGTAAAATAAAGTGCAAATAGAATTTTTTTTTGATGCATTGCTTTATTTTCTGTTCAAGTTTGCGTAAAATGCACAGTATGAAAGTGTTACTTACATTTGACGCAAATTGTTAGCCAGAAATCTTCACGCCACATCAGACCTGGTGGATATTTCTGACGCAAATAGAAGATTCAAAAATGGCGCAGAGAGACGCAGAGTTTACTATATCTCATTACAATCTGTGTCATGTTACTCCTTCCTATCTCCTCCTATTGTCATTCCCAAATCGAAAAGTGGCGCTAAACGGAGCAAAGACCTTCATAAATTGAGGCAAAGAGAGGCAAGATGAAAATCATGCAATGAGTCAAATGTGCTCAAAATTTGCTATGATACATCACCCCCAAAGAATCTCTCCCAAAGCAGTAGTATATACAGTATACTTGAAAAAGTATTATCCCTACTTCATTCTCATGTCAGTCTTGCACATGCTATCCTCGCTCTGGCTTTATCTTCTGTCAACAAGTTCCCATACATTCTTTATACTTCACAGTCCAAGGTCAGGATATTAAGTAATATTGATGAATATTTTTGTTCTATACACCAATAGCACGAAACACCCTAATACAGGAATACCCCGCATTAACGTACGCAATGGGACCGGAGCATGTATGTAAAGCGAAATTGTACTTAAAGTGAAGCACTACCTTTTTTCCACTTATTGATGCATGTACTGTACTGCAATCGTCATATACGTGCATAGCTGATGTAAATAACGCATTTGTAACACGCTCTATAGTCTCCCTGCTTGCGCACAGCTTCGGTACAGGTAGAGAGCCGGTATTTCTGTTCAGGACGTGCTGACAGGCGCATGCATACGCTGCCGTTTGCCAATTGGGCGATATGTCCTTACTCGCGAGTGTACTTAAAGTGAGTGTCCTTAAACCAGGGTATGTACAGTATCTTCTTTAATGAGTTTTAGGAGAGAACTAGTTGTAACTGCTGCATGTTTAAATATTGGTCACACATTGTGGGGTAGCAATCTCTTATTCCAATTTCAAATTGGTAAATATGCTCAGAGATGCATGATGCATACTTTATCAAAGATGCCAAATTAAAGTACTTTAAATTAGGGAAATTGCAACTTTCTCTATACTGTACATGCTTGGAGTTAACAGAGATGACCAGGGAGACTGAGAGAAAGCTCCCTTCCCCTCCCACAGTTACCCGATACCCACATAAGTAGAAACAAATAACGACAGAGACCAGGTCTAAAGGTACAAAGGCTTCTGCTTTTTAGTTAAACATTAAATAATTGGCTAAATGCCCATTCCTGCCAGAGTTCTTGCTCAACGGGTGAAAGGTCAAAGGTCCTCAAACCGGTGACCCCGTGACTCTCAAGCTGGGTAAACGTGACCCAGCCATTAGCGTGAGTAGGCTCCCGGAAGTCATGTATAAATGACCCCCACTCTACACTCCCAGGCCCATCGGGCTTTAGCAGCACACAGCCCCATCTGGCAAGGACAAGCACTTACCCCACAACTGCTGCCACCACCAGATCTATTTAACCCCCCTTAAACTAGACCCGTACTACCAGACCCGCAAAGGACATTCTCCAACCCCTCCTGCAACGCATTATTAAACAAGTCCAAGCCAATGCCCAACAAAAGCACCCCTTCAGAACGCAACAAACCGCTAGACATGGAATAAAACACCGGATGGTTGACCACCCAACCCCCACACTGTGCTACAAACTTCCCCATTGCTCTATTCACTTTCTTGGCCGTACGCTTTACCACCCACGGAACGCATGCTCCCCTCTCTGTGTATTATATCAGACCAAACAATCTGTATGCCCCGCCAAAACCCAAGGATCTGAACCAAATAAAGACTCATTGACTCGACCAAGTCTGAGGAACACACCGCTGCCACATTATTATCCCCCATGTGAAGGATCAGAATCTGCGGGGAACTCCTCTCTGGCCAAGACCAGCAACCGGGGAAACAGTTGAATCCACTGCAGGCCCTGCCACCCCCACAACACCTCCACCTGTTCTGTGAGCAATCCGAGATGCCTCCCGTACAGATGCACGACCGCTTATCAGTCCACCCAGTGTACAAGTGAATCCACGATAATCCATGTTTCTCATTGCGAACCTGCAAAGGCACACAAGTATCAGACCAGAAAAAACCCTATGTATTTGTGACGGTAGGGGGTAACTAGGCGCTCAAATAAAGGTTAAGCCCATTTTGGTTACCCCTGATCCGTGTATAAGGGTCCAAGAGAGTTTAGCTCTTGGACCCAGTAAAAGTATTTTTTGTGTTTTTTCCCTTCCGGGCATGCCAGCAAGCAGGGATTGCTAGGGTATGAGTTTCAAGGGGCTTTTGCAGAGGATCCGTAACAGAATGTGCCTAGGAGGTTGGGGTCCGGTGTTGTTGGTTTCCCCCAAAAACGTACCAGTGAATCATGCTTGATTCTCGGATACATGTAGGCACATTGTCCCAGCAATATCTCCCCTTGAAAATGCAAGTGCGACTCACCACTACGGTACCCTGCTTCAGCATAGGCCACAAAGGAGAATGAGGCACAGGGATGAATAGGTATCCCTTTAGCTGAGGGAATCCCTAGGTTAAAGGGGTACCCCAGCTAGTGCCCAGGTGACCCAGAACCAGTGTTGGGTTTGTGGGTGCCCCAATCGTATATAAGGTTGAGGGAGGACTCTGAGAGTCAAGTATGAGTGCCAAGATAGTGTGTGGGGAATAAGACAGGTAGAAATAAAAGTAAAACATGTTTCTTCTTCTGTCCCGTACCCAGAGACTCAGAAGTATATTACCAACTGTGTCAGGACGGCCTGTAGCCGAGGTCAGGCAATAGTCCACACGTGTAGTTTCAGGTTAAAGTAAATCTTGAGTGGCTTTATTTCTCCACAGCATAACTAAACATGTGGACACACTGTCCCTTTAAGGCATAAACAAAACATAGTAAAATAAATTCTGATCCACATTGGGAGAACTTACTAACACTGCAAGCCTATCTATCAGGCTGGCTGGCTGGCTAATCCATTTACCAAATCGTTAGCATTTATCAAACAGTCAGAAAATAACATGAACAGTCCTTACTGTGAGTTTAGAGATGTAGTTGTAAATCCATCTGCATAGCAGCTTGTCTAGGATAGCTCTGAGAGACAGCCACCTGATTACCAGCAATGACTTCCTTATATGTCATGCTGGCTGTCAGGTGTGTTGGCTCCCTTCTGATTACTCAACACTTCCTCCTGGGTTAACCCTCTGAAGTCTGGATGAATCACTCAGACATATATCTCCTAGGCATAACTGTTAGTGGCTGCCTTCACCCTTTCACACCAACATACCTTAATGTATTAAAATATACTTTATTAAAGATAACACAAAAATTAAGTAGCGCTAAAGAGGATGTGAAATAACCCTAATAAATTATAAATTATAATAACATATTTAAAATATTAAAATAAATTAAAATTACCACAATTTAAACTAATAATATCTACAAACCATAACGTGATAGTGAAAAAAAAGGAAAATCCAAATTGAATGTTCCACTCAAACAAAAAATCCAGAGAGAAATATAGTCCCAATAGAAGATCCAGGGAGCGTCTTTGCAGCTTTAAGGGGAGTGGTATAGCCAACCACTTTTGGAATCTATGAACAAAAAACAAACAAATGCGCAAGCTCCATAGCACGTAACTGAGTAAAAAATAAGGTACATTTATTTAAAAAATCAGCAACCCATAAGAATGTGCACTTACAGGATTTCAAACAGAACCATTCGTGGGAGAGAAATCTCTATTGTGGTCATCTGCGGTGGTAGGGTGAGTCCCAGGTTTGCAGAGTGGATGTAAACAGCCCAGGTTCACCATGAATTGGCAGCAAGATATAAAGGCATACAATGCCTGCACGTCCTTTGCTCCCTCATACAATGATTGCTAACACTTGAAATTACCGCCAGCCGGAGCGCAGGGAAGCCAGGGACTCCAAATACACCAACACAAACGCGATGACGTCACAGCTCTACGCGTTTCGTCACACTGCGGCGACTTCGTCAGGAGATCTGAGTTCAAAGCAATCAGAGGATACCAGAGGTGAGAATAGCATTTGGTCAGTGGGGAAAGGAGGAGTACCGGGTCCAGAGATCAATGGCAGTTGCCCGGGCTGCCACTTGCTCTGCCAGACCTGGTGGAGCCTGTGCCAGCGGGTGGCATTGAGATAGCCACGGAGGTGGCAAACTTGCACATGTCCCTTGGCTATTTCAGATTTCCTGCTCACCCGGCTTTTCTAGACGGCTTGGCTCTGATTGGTTGTTGGGAATTTTCCTATGCTTTGATTGGCTGCTGAGTTTTGTGAATGAAACTCAGAATACTATAAGAATCTGTGAGCCAATTAGATTGTAGTTCTCCGGTAGTAAGAGTGCGGGCGGGCTTTTCAACGTTGCTTCTGCGTGAATAGCAGAGCAACCGGCTTCGCTTTCAAGCCTGCCTGCCAGAGACTAAGTCCAGCTTTTTGCTTCCAAGTTCTCCAAAAATCGGTACGTAGCGGACGTGGCTGGGATTTTATGCCAATTTGAGTTCCAGAGGATTTGGAGTAACTCGTGGTCAGGAGGGACCAAGTTCTCAGAAGAGAACATATCGGTGGCGTGTGGAATTTCATGCCGATTTGAGTCCCGGCATGGGTAAAACTCATCTACTGAGTTTCCTTCACCTAGTTGTCAACACGTCCCAAAGTAAGTATGTCTTTGTGTCTGTATTTTGTGTATCATTGTGTGTAAGCGAATTTATGTGAATAAACTTCAATTTATTTCATTACCTTGTTTTGCTCAATGAGTGATCCTGGTAAAAAGGTGTAAATAACCTGTTCTCCCTTGACAGTATTCCAATGCGGGCCTTGACGTAAGACCAATACCGATCCGATTCCCAACGCCCGGTTTTGCAAATTACCTGGGCCCCAAGCCTGGCGGGCGCTGCTTCCGTTGCAACCCCAATCCGGAACAAATTAGTCCCAAACTGCGCCCAAAACTAGTTGCTTAAGGCATGCCCGAAAAAACCACTGGTACTGAAATCTAGATAAAGGTTCCCCTCCCGCATGCACCAGCAGTGGACCCAACACATTAGGCCTGATGCTCAGGTACTCACCTAATGACCTAACTGCGCAAATCCTACTCTCCACTAAGGCTAGGAGCGAAACCCAAGATCCTCAGTCCAGTTGATCTGTTTTTGACTTGCGTATAAGCAGCTGTAAGGATCCCGATCCTAGCACTTCATCCCCAAACTGAAAGCCTCCCTCCCCCTTACTGTGATGTGCAAACTAATTCCCCCACCCACAACGCTGTGAAGAAGGCCAAGGTAAAGGCCAAGTTAAAGAGCCTGAACTCAAAAACTGAGTAACAAATCTGCCCTATAGCCTGAACCACAAACCCTCCAAAATCAACGGTGTCACTTGGCCTTCTGGTGTCTCGTACAGCCGCCCCCCTCATCAAACCCACTGCCACCCGCTTGATTACGAATGCCTTAGTAGGGTCCTCCTTTCCACTCAATTTTAAGAAAAAGGAGACACCCATCAACCTCTTCCCTATTGACCTGCCTGTCAAGCTCTTGTCCTTCAAGTTTAAAACGTACGTCAATAGGGCCCTCACCTCTGACACATCCAACCCCAGGTCCCCTGCTAAACCTTGATATTCATGCCTAGCTGCCGCATAAGCTCCCCACATACCCGGAGCCCCAAACCAAGTCCATCAATGGACCGTCTCCAATTCCCACAATTCTACCGGGCACCGCAGCCGGACTTGCTCCACCTCCGGCGCCAATTTCTGGAACTCCGCCATCTGTAACCAGGATAAAGAATTGGTAATGTTATTCAAAGTGCCTGGAATGTGCCACGCCTTAAACGCTGTGTTCAATTGAAGGCAAGAAAGCACGAAACTGCACAGCAAACCTAAAATGAGTGTAGGGTGAGGGGAAGGAA
Organism: Ascaphus truei; assembly: GCF_040206685.1. Taxonomy (NCBI): domain Eukaryota; kingdom Metazoa; phylum Chordata; class Amphibia; order Anura; family Ascaphidae; genus Ascaphus; species Ascaphus truei. The sequence continues at coordinate 176,610,173 of NC_134487.1, read as the reverse complement.
ACATGACCCAAAGTTATTTACTGCTTCCACCACCCCCAAGTTATCAGACCACAAAATGACCTCCCTGTTTGCAAACATATGTCCCCACAACCTCACTGCCACCACCAAAGGTAATAATTCTAAGAACGTCAGGTTCTTAATGAGGTGGGTCTCCCTCCAGAGGACAGGCCATCGCTCCACGCACCACATCCCGAAACCTATCAACCAGCCCCGTCGGTATACAGCTACAACTCCGCGTTACCAGGCGGCTGTCACCGCCACAACGGCTGCCTATTACATGAATCCAAAAACTCCAGCCAACCCGTCAAATCCTTGAGGATTTCTGCTGTGACTGGAATAAAGTAGTTAGGGTGCTTTGCTACCGTCGCCGTCACTGCTACCAAGCATGTTGAGAAAACTCATCCTACCGGCATGATCCTCGCCACAAAGACCAAATGGCAAATCAGTGATTGAAAATACTGCAGCGAGGTCTTTCTTAAGGCCATGAATTCAGCCAACAACGCCCCCAGTGCGACTAACTTCTCTCAAGGGAGCCGGTACTCCATCCACCCTGAACCAATCTCAATGCCCAGAAAATTGAGGACCGTTGTTGAACCCACAGTATTCCCTTTCGCCAATGGGACCCCAAACTTGTGTGCTATGACTGCAAATTTGATCAGATATCTTACATACAAATCAGAACCACCGGGAGCCAGGAACAGGAAGTCATCAACATAATGTATGACCCCTGCTGGCTGTACCCTCTTCCGAATTACCCACTCGAGAAAAGTGCTAAAGGTTTCAAATTAAAAACAAGACAGCGGGCAGCTCATTGGCAAGCACAAATCAACAAAGTATTGCCCATCCAGTATACAGAGGACAAAAGAGAGATGCACCCGCTCAACCTAGTGTGACCACTAGGGTCACTAGTACAGACTGGTGCAAAAGGGCAGGGAAGGTAATCAAAATACAGAGAACACTGTATGACATAAGACACTGTGCATACAGATAAGGCCCTATACTGCACCGACACACTTTATTCGAGCAAATACCCAGTATGTACCTGGCAGATACCTGGAATGCGCCGCTCCTCACCTCTGACAAGCCCCGTTGCGTTTGCCTTCCCAGCCTGGGTTCATGCCTGGCTGACGGGCGGCTGATCTGTTAAATGATAATGATTAGGATTTAATAGGCTGCAATGCTTCGCGTGTCTACCAGATGGCATAAATTCATGAATTGTAATGCAGTATATATATATATACTGTGCAGTATTGCAGCCAGCGGGAATAAAATGCTTCAATCCCTGCCTGGAAAATACCTCAATGCACTCGGGCAGAAAACAGTCACAAACCTCAATACACCCGGGTATACCCGAATTCGTGGGACTAGCCGAGCTCGAATAAAGTGTGTCGCCAGTGTAGATGCACTCAAAATCTGAGGAGGGAGAGCACCCTGAAAAATAAGCAACACAACAGAAGAAATCTGGACCAAACCAGAGATTTGATGTATAAATATGCTTTATTATTGATAATAAAATGGTTGTTACCGGAACATATAGTGAATGAAGTGAACTGAATGCAAAAAAGTGCTAGTAGGCAAAATGTCTGAAGTGTATCAAAAATGGAACAATGAACGTAAGCACTGTAAATCCAGAAAGCAATGAACCTATGCCTATGGTATAAGGCAATAGGGGCTAACTCTGGTGTGTGACGTCACTAGAACGCTATATATAATATCTATCCCTCTCTTCGAAGAAGCTATTGCGAAACAGCCGTCAGAGGGCGTGATGACGTCACATGTTCCGATTTCCAACATGGATGCCTGCAGCTTCTAGTTGACTTCACCGAGTTCCTGCTCGAGGTCCCTTCAGCTGCACACTCCATGAGACACTCATGTCTTGCTTATTTTTCAGGGTGCTCTCCCTCCTCAGATTTTGAGTGCATCTATAGGGCCTTATCTGTATGCACAGTCTCTTATGTCATACAGTGTTATTTGTGTTTTGATTACCTTCCAGTATGCAACCTAACAGACGAAAGCACTGGCAAAAGTCGGAATGTGGCTATAATGTCAGCCTTGAGAACAACACCCTTTGCCCCATCCTACCTACCAATTCCGCCACCTGATCAAAATTCCCATAACAGACGGAACACAAATCCCGATCAATACCATCATTAATAACGGAGGAACGATCCGGATAGGAAAGGTGCAGGATCAACCTGAATGCCCCCACCTCTTTCTTGGGGACCAACCCTAATAGTGAAATCCTTGGGCCAGGCAAAGGGGGGGCCAGAAAACGGACCAACCATCCTTCCTAACTCGACTTCCTTTAGCACTTTATCCCTAGCAATGTCCCTGTGGTCCCTTACTGATTTTAAGCTGCGCCCACTCTGCAATCCCCTCTGATACTCAAATGGGATCTTGAACCCCTCTGTAAACTCAGCCAGCAGCAGCTGGGCCGTTTCCCTATTTAGGTACCTTCCCAGCCATGGCGCCAGAAATCTGCTTCCGTACCGCCATTTTTTGCTGGAACTGTTCGCCATAAGCCCACCAGCCAATGCCGCTGTGCTTTCGATAAGCAAATCCAATCATGTCCTGGTATTTAAAGAGTGACGAAAATAAGTGGGGTGCTTTCTCCCTGATCACCCCCGCCAAGATTGTAAAGGCCTGAGACCAAATAGAAAAATTGCGTGGAAAGAGACGTCTCTCTGCATCCTCTATCTTGGTCTCACCTTTTTTGGATGACCTCGCCAGTGCTTCCCTTTAGCCTGGGAGCAACGGCAGTAGCTGTCCATACTCCCTCGCCCAAATGTTTTCTTTTATATCAGCCAACAGATGGGTACCTAAAGGACTAGCATGTGTAAGCGTCCTTAAATGCCCCGTCCACCAGCCTAAATATGTCTGCCGCTGCAGCTAATGAGACTGCCACCACACTTGCGACAATAGCTGTCAGTAAAGCCACCGGAGCTGGGCTGGAGGCCGTAGGCGCCGCAAACCCTATTGGACCTGATCCCATCCCAAACGACCTGTCCAGCCACCACGGGAGCCACTCTGGCCACTAAAGAGCAGGAGACCCTGACTCCCCATGCCGCCACTGCTCCCAAAGTTGCATCTGCACAACCAGTATAGAAACCGCCATTTAAGGCCCCGCCACGCCCCTGCACCTCCAAGGCTTGCAGTATCCCCTACAGAATTGTAGCCAGCCCCAACGCACCCGCCATGCTCGGAAACGCCACCTCCTGAGCCTGCCAGGAGCAAGAGGGAACGCCCCTCTTATGTCGCTGCCAGCGCCTTGTGGCCTCCCACTGCACCTGTGCAGTTTAGCTCCTGTACCACCATTTCCCTAGGAATACCGCTCGCAGACAAATCCCCCTTCTCTTTTACACTATCCCAGAACCCTGGGGAAAAGGGAAGTTGGGGAGCCACCAGGGGCCTGCCCGCCTCTTAAGCACCCTGCTCCAACCTGCAAATCGCCTTTGGCCACCAGCCATTGCTTACCATTTGTCAGTGTCCACTGTGCAGCTCCCTCTCCAGTGGCAGGCATGAAGAACGTGACGGGTGGCATCACCAAAAAATCCACCTCGTCTCGTCACCTCCGGTTCCTCCCCGGACAGCCATGCAGGATGCCTAACTCGCCACCTTGAGTGACGCATACCTTGCCACACCGTCATGCCACCTGCAAACGCTGCAGGCGACCACCTTGTCTCCTGCCACACCGCCCTGACTCCTGCAACCGCTTCAAGAGACTGCCGCACACCTTGCAGCACCGCCCTGTTGCCTGCAACTGCAGCAGGTGACCACCGCACACAGCTGGTCACAGCTGTTTTGGAGGTTAGTGGCCCCTCCTCCCCAGGTTTTAAGCTCGCCCCTCCCCACTATCCATATGTACAGGTATTTTCATGCAGCTGGTTGTGACAGATCCAATGCAGATCATTCTTCCTGTAATTATACAAGTAAATAAGAATTTTAATCAGTTAGTGTTAGGACCTGTGATATCTGGTCATGCCTTGAAGTGGCTCGCAGGCTTATAATGCTTTGGCCAAAGGGTTAAACTAAATGACCCTTTTTTCAAGATATATATATATATCTTGAAAAAAGGGTCATTTAGTTTAACCCTTTGGCCAAAGCATTATAAGTACAGTGAAATACATATATATATATAATCAAAAAATAAATAGATGATACCGTTCTGTGGATAACGAAATGCTTTTATTTGTGTGAGCTTTCGAGATACACTGATCTCTTCTTCTGGCGATGTTACAATGAATGAAGCAAGCAAAAGGTATACTTAACAACAGTGTCTATTGGAATGTTATCTGTGCTGGTCCTTCCCCCGCTATGGATGTGTTATATGGCTAGAGGTGTCAAAAAGTTCCTGAAAGCAAGTGATGTAAGAGTGTGTGTATCAGTGGTGAATAAAAATGAATGGAGAGCTCACAGTATATACAGTGCTTTACAAAAGGTGTGTGTGGAGTGGGAGTGGATATAAATGGTGTGGGTGGGTGTGGAAATGTGAGAGATTGTAGCACAACTAAAAGTGTGTGTGGATACTATGTGGTCCCTATTGGTGTATAGGGATAGAAAAACAAGGAGTATTAGTATGTGTAAGAGACAGCTGTGTGTGCATACATATAGCACAGTATGTACAGACATGGCCTTTAGTGCTCATGGGAAGAGAGTTCACTTGTGTCAGTAATGACTCATAAAATGTCGATCTCTGTTTAGGCCACTGCTAAGTGTCCCGAACAGTTGCATAAATTTGTATTCATGCAACCATCTCTCTTTCGGTGTTTTAAGATTACCTTTGAGTATGGCAACCCTCAGATCGTTCATCTTATGGCCAGAGTCAGAGAAATGTTCGCCAACAGGACTGTCTCTTGTTCCGCGTGTGATGCTGTGGCGATGCAGGTTCATTCTCTTGCTTAGCCCCTGCCCTGTCTCACCTATGTAGCTCAGCTAACTCGGTACTGATACCTCTACATATATATATATGTATTTCACTGTGTATTTTTGTCATATTAGAAGTAGCTCTGGGCTCCCTTTGTGTTTTATTTTTTTGTAGTATACTATTGCCTTACATCCATGCATATTGTTGCTTTTCATTATTGAAAGTTGGAAAAAAAGGGGTTAACCGGCGCCAAAGGGGGGTAAATACCAGACCAGTAGAAGGTGTAACAGTCCAAATACAGTCCTTGGGATGATGAATGGTGATGATTCTCACCTCAGCAGTGCATATGTGGAAAAGGAAAAGAAGAAACAGATAATGGTGCAGTAAATCAACACAGGGGGGAGAGGATTGCACAGATACTAACAATAAAACAAACAAGACATACAAACATGAAACACTAGCACGGCCTAAATATTAATAAAAAGCATATTTATTTATGTGAAAAGTGCATAAACCGCATCCGGAGGGGTAAAATTACAACCCTACTCACAAGATGCTGGAAGGGTACAGGCAACGATCTGATGCGTGCAGCTGGGTTCTCAAGATGGCGACCGGAGCACTTGGGCTGGCTTCTACACGTGACTGAGATGCCAGGCAGATGACTCAGATGACGATGCCTCTGGCCGGACGTGACGTCACTTCCGTTGTAATTTCTCCACCGGCTCACAGGACTCCAGTCCTCCAGTCCTCCTCAGCAATCGCAATGTCGCCGCACCTCGGTTTAAAGCACTTATTGGAGACTGCAGACTTCTCCTTTGGAACTGCAGACTTCACCACACTGGAACACTCTAAAAACTTGAAACTTCCCGACGCGTTTCGTACGCATGCGCGTACTTCTTCAAGGGATTTTCATTATTGACCCACGGTCCGCTGTGTGGGTTAGGCTGCGCTTATAGTGCCGGCGACAGCGACATCATGTCAAAATAAATGCATTGCTGCCGTCGCGTGCACTTAAAGTAAGCACAACGTGACGGCACGACAGAGCGATGGCTTGGTCGCGATCGCTGGAAGTCATCTCAATTTCATTTTTCCAGCGACTGCAGCCTGACGTCACCGTCACGTCGCTGGAACTATAAGCATAGCTTTACATAGCAAGCTTTGAGGAAGAAAAGTGAAAGGCGTTGGGCATCCAGACACCCAAGTTCCCGACAAAGATCATCTGTGCAACGTTATGCTGTTGTGTTCAATCACATGGTGGACTAGCAACGTTTGAGACGCAGTCCTATCCTGGCACAAAGACTCCGGATGCCGGTACCTGGAACCACCGGAAAGAAACACCAGATCCTAGACCAGGGGTCTGAAACCTCTCAAGGTAGAGCAATTTTATAAAAAATGTATTTCTCCACACACTAATAGGTATATATTGTATTAACATACGACACAATTCTCTCTTTCTTTCTCTCCTCAGACTCCCCTGTTCTTCTCATTGGGGACTTCAACTGCCAAATTGTTTACCCCTCTCTCCCTTGGGCTTCCTGCTTTCTCTCTCTAACCTCTTTTTTTGGCCTTCAACAGTGGACTGCAGCCAGCACCCACAAGGATGGCCACTACTTAGACCTGGTTTTCACTAAAAACTTCTCTCTCTCCGACTTCTCCATTTCCCCTTTTCCTCTCTCTGACCATCACCTCATCTCATTTCCTCTCTCTCGCTTCTCTCCATCTCCATCTCGCCCTCGTTTTTGCAGAAACCTGCGCTCTATTAACCTACCAGCTCTTGATTCCACTTTACGCTCCTCCCTCTCCTCTCTCAGTTCTGCTTCGGACCCTGACAACCTGGTCAGGAACTACAACTCTGCCTTATCTTCCTCTCTTGATCTTCATGCCCCGCTTTCTCTCTGGCGTCCTCGCCCTTCTAACCCCAGACCCTGGCTAAACTCCCACACACGCATGCTGCGTTCCTCCACTCGTTCCTCTGAACGCCGCTGGAGGAAATCTCATACGCTCACATACTTCATTGACTACAAATTTATGCTATCCTGTTTCAACTCTGCCCTCTCTCAGGCTAAACAAACCTACTTTTCATCACTAATCAACACACACAAGTCTAACCCACGTCGACTCTTTTCTGTCTTTGACTCTCTACTCAGACCACCCTCAGCTGCCTCCTCTTCTTCCTCCATCTCACCTCAGGACTTTGCTGACTTTTTTAAGGAAAAGGTGGAATACATACGTCAGAACATCCCATCTGTTGCCTCCTCCCATCCCACACTGCTACCCAACTCTCCTCCTGCCTTTCTTGACTCTTTTTCCGCTATCTCGGAGGAGGATTTGTCACTGCTGATCTCCTCTTCTCCCTCTACCACTTGCCCTCTTGATCCCATTCCCTCCCATCTCCTAAAACCTCTGGCTCCTTCTATAATCCCTATGCTCACACAGATCTTTAACTCTTCCCTCTACTCTGGTACCTTTCCATCTTCCTTCAAGCATGCAACCGTTATACCATTACTCAAAAACAGCAAGCTTGACTCTACCTGTCCTTCTAACTATCGACCTGTCTCCCTCCTGCCTTTTGCCTCCAAACTCCTTGAACGTCTTGTATTCTCTCGATTGCTACACTTTCTCAACACCTATTCTCTTCTAGACCCTCTACAATCTGGCTTCCGCACTGCTCACTCTACTGAATCAGCCCTCACTAAAATAACTGACGACCTCCATGCTGCCAGCATTCGAAACTGTGGACCACCCTCTTCTCCTTCACATTCTCCATACTCTTGGTATTCGGAATAAAGCTCTATCCTGGATCTCCTCTTACCTCTCCCATCGTACTTTCAGTGTCTCTTTTGCTAACAAGAAGGTTGGTGAGAATGCTCAAATACCCTGCTTATACAGTATGACATCATACTGTCCCAAAACATAGAGAGGTGTATGCCATAAAGTGAGTAACCTTATTGAAGGTAAATGTTAGGAATGTGAGCACACAGCGTCTCAGGCGGAGCTCACGGCTCTCTCCTTACACTGCTCAGACCCTTCCACTACAACCACACAAGCCTCCTTCAGCTTCATCACTTACCCCTCGGCATGGTGGGACGCTCCACGAGGTTCTTCCTCCTCGCTCTGCGCCACAGCCGTCGGCGCGGAATCGCCGCCCCGCACGCACGTGCGCACCCCACGTTGCTTCCTCTCATGCACACGTTGGACTTACAGTGCACACACAAAAGCCCTTGAACTTATCCCCACTCAGGCTCCGCCCCCAAACCCCGCATGGTTACAATCTGGCTCTTGCTGAGTGTCACCTGAGCTCTAAGAACAGCAGCCAATGCACTGAAGCTCCCTGGGCTCCTCCAGGCACGCCCCCTCTCCTGGTTGGCTGTTCCAGCTTTATATACCCTCTCTGTTCTGTGCTTCCTCGCTCGTCATAGTTTTTGTATGGGTGTTTCACAGTGCTTGTTCTTTGATTCTCTCGGTTTAGACGCGGCTTGGCAGACTACCCCCTTTGGCTCTCGACTTCGGATTGTTCCTGTTTAAGTACCTTCTGGCTCCCTTCGACCTCGGCACTCATCTCGATTCCTCCATACATCTCCTACCCCTGATCTCGGCAACGGCAACGACCATTCTTCTGGGAAAACGGTATCGGCAAGTATTCTCGCAATACACCCCATCTGGCCTGGCACCATCTAATACCACAACCCGGACACGTCCCTCGCTGTCGGTGTGTGTATTCATACCTGCCACCTCAGTTCTAGGGACAGGTCTGGTCTGCGGGCTACTCCGGTGTAACATTATGACGAGCCCACAAGACGCAGACCAGGCCGAACTTAGGCAAGCAATCTCTACGCTGATACAGCAAAACCAGGCCATGGCTGATCAGATTGTGGCCCTAACACGCCAAATGGCTAAACTTTCGGCTCTGGTACCGGAAGCACCTGTTCCTCTTTCTCCTCCACAGGCTGCAGAACCAGTCAGACCCAGCAGTCAGGACGTGAAGATACCGCCTCCCAAGCCGTACGCTGGCAACCCGCAGGAGTGCAGAGGTTTCCTTAACCAGTGTGAGGTTCAATTTGAAATGGCACCCCTTCAGTACGACACCGGCCGGAGGAAGGTAGCCTACGTTTACAACCTACTGACGGGCAGCGCGCTGGCATGGGCCTCGCCAGTCTGGGAGTTGCGCCCGGACCTGACACAAGACTACCTAGCCTTCAAGGGTGAGTTCCGACAAGTCTTTGATTCCCCTGCACGCCGGGGGATGGCGTCTGTTTCCCTCCTCCAGATAACTCAGGGGCGAAGATCGGTGACACAGTATGCAGTGGAATTTCGCACGCTCGCCGCCGAGACGAACTGGGGACAAGAGCCGCTCGTCTCCGTCTTCTGGCAAGGTCTCTCGGAGTCCATCAAGGACGAGCTTGCTCGGCAACCCAGGCCAGACCAATTGGAGGTGCTCATTGACTTGGCCGTACGTATTGATCAACGCAACCAGGTACGATGCTCGGAGCGTCAGAATACCCGGCCACTAACCTTCCAAGCACCCTTCCCCAACTCTCCTCTGGTTCCTAGACCACCTCCTTCACAGCAGCTGGCACTGGAGCCTCCCGAGCCAATGCAATTAGGGGTGCAACAGATCCGGAATCCACTACGACAACACCGCTACCCCGGCGGACTCTGTTTCTACTGTGGATCCCCTGAACATCTGGTCCGTGCATGCCCTTTGCGTCCGGGAAATGGGAACACTCAGTGAGTATGGAGGGGCTCTCACTGGGTGTTATCTCTCCTCGTCCCCTCCCCAAGGAGGCACTGCCTAAGAAACTTACGATTCCTATCTCTCTCGCAGGCGCTGAGTTTCGCACATCTACTGCTGCCTTTATCGACTCCGGTGATGGAGGAAACTTTGTAGACCTCGATTTCGCTAAACAGAACCGGATACCTTTAGTGAAGAAGGCCCAACCTATTGCCTTGGTTGGGATTGATGGTCGTTCGCTGTCTCCACCCTTAATCTCGCGCAAGAACCGCTATCCTCTCCCCTTGATCACGGAACTCTTCGATAAACTGCGTGGGGCTAAGATATTTTCCAAATTGGATCTCCGTGGGGCTTACAACTTGGTCCGCATCAGGCAGGGCGACGAGTGGAAGACGGCTTTCAACACCCGCTGTGGGCATTATGAGTACCTCGTCATGCCTTTTGGTTTATGTAACGCCCCGGCTGTCTTTCAGGACTTTATTAATGACGTATTTCGGGAGGTGCTCAACATCTTTGTTATTGTCTATTTAGATGACATTTTGATCTTCTCCAAAAATCTTCAGGATAACATTCATCACATCTCGTACGTCCTCTCACGTCTACTCAAACATCACCTGTATGCCAAACTAGAGAAGTATACCTTCCATCAACGCTCTACCCAATTTCTGGGCTACATTATTTCGGACGAAGGCTTTTTGATGGATCCAGGTAAACTCCAGGCAGTTACGGAATGGCCCAGACCAGAGACTCTCAAGGCTATCCAGCGCTTTTTAGGATTTGCAAACTACTATCGGAAGTTCATTCGCAATTTCTCCACTCTAGTGGTCCCCATCACGGCGTTGACTAGGAAAGGGGCTAATCCTTCTGCCTGGTCCGCCGAAGCAATCTCCGCCTTCCAGGCCCTTAAAGAGGCATTCGTCACGGCACCGATCCTGCGCCACCCCAACACAGATCTTCCCTTTGTCATAGAAGTTGACGCATCGGAGTGCGGTGCAGGGGCTGTACTATCACAGAGGTACTTGCCCAAGGATAAACTTCACCCTTGTGCGTATTTCTCTAAGAAATTTTCCTCCGCCGAGAGGAATTATGACGTCGGCAACAGAGAGCTATTGGCCGTTAAAATGGCACTACAAGAGTGGAGACATCTGTTGGAAGGGTCAAGGGATCCATTTTCTATTTTAACGGACCACAAAAATTTACTTTATATCGAAGGTGCACGTCGCCTCGGTCCTCGACAAGCTCGCTGGGCACTCTTTTTTTCTCGCTTCAACTATCATCTATCCTATATCCCAGGAACGAAGAACGTGAAGGCAGATGCGTTGTCCAGACAATACTCCTCGGAAGACAGGCCTGAGGCAGCTTTGGAACCTATCCTACCTCCCGAGAGAATTTTGGCTACTTCCACCTTCAAATCGCTAGACAAGATCAAAAGGGACCAGCAACAGATCCCTTCAAACACGGCGATCCCCTCTAACAGGCTCTTCGTCTCGCCCAGATTCATTCCAGAGGTCCTAGATTGGGGACACTCTTCTAAAACTGCAGGTCACCCAGATTTCAGAAGGACGTTAGACTTAATTCGTCGGAACTTTTGGTGGCCCAGTATGTCTAAAGACATTGCAGAATACACTCGCGCTTGTCCTGTATGCACCCAGAACAAGACACTTCCACAGAGACCTCAGGGACTTCTCCTCCCATTGCCAGTGCCTGCTCGTCCATGGTCCCATATCTCCATGGATTTCATAGTCGACCTCCCTAGGTCTAGGGGCTTCAACACCATTTTAGTTGTCGTAGACAGGTTTTCGAAGATGGCCCACTTCATCCCCCTCAAGGGACTGCCCTCCTCTCCCGCCCTAGCAGACATTTTCTCCGAGCATATCTTTAGGATCCATGGCATTCCGTCTTCCATTGTCTCTGACAGAGGATCCCAGTTCGTCTCCAAGTTCTGGAGGACCTTCACTAAGAGACTGGGAATTGTCTCTTCCTTCTCCTCTGCATACCACCCCCAGTCCAATGGACAGACGGAGAGAACTAACCAGTCGCTGGAGAAATACCTCAGATGTTTCATCTCCGATTCCCAGGATGATTGGTCCCAACTCCTCCCGTGGGCAGAGTACACGGTCAATTCGGCCCGAAGTGAATCCACCCGAGAATCTCCATTTTTTGTCAATTATGGGTTTCACCCTCCCTGCCTACCCATTTCTAATCTGGCTTCTGGGGTACCGGCGGTAGACGAACGGATTTCCACTCTCCAAGATATTTGGTCCAAGGTACAAAAGTCTCTCCACAAGGCCGCCGATACTGCTAGACTTCAGGCCAATCGCCACCGTCGGCCGGCACCCAACTACAAGCCAGGGGATTTAGTATGGCTCTCGTCAAGAAACATCCACTTGAGAGTCCCTTCCCCTAAACTGGCACCTAGGTTTTTGGGACCCTTTCCCGTCGTGGAGCAGATTAACCCAGTGGCGTTTCGCCTTAAACTACAACCCTCCATGAGGATCCCAGATGTTTTTCATATCTCGCTATTAAAACCCCACATTGCCAATCGTTTCTTTCCTAAACAGACCAGCAAGCCAGATCCAGTCACGGTACTCAATATCGAGGAATACGAGGTACAAGCCTTACTGGACTCCCGCATCTCCAGGGGGCAGCTTCAGTTTTTGGTCCACTGGAGGGGTTTCGGACCCGAGGAGAGGTCTTGGGTTCCGCTCAAAGACATCCATGCACCCAGCCTCCTGAAGACTTTTAGGAGGAAATTTCCAGACAAGCCGTTTTTGGATCGTCCTGAGGCCGATCCTGAAGATGGGGTACTGTTAGGAATGTGAGCACACAGCGTCTCCGGCGGAGCTCACGGCTCTCTCCTTACACTGCTCAGACCCTTCCACTACAACCACGCAAGCCTCCTTCAGCTTCATCACTTACCCCTCGGCATGGTGGGACGCTCCACGAGGTTCTTCCTCCTCGCTCTGTGCCGCAGCCGTCGGCGCGGAATCGCCGCCCCGCACGCACGTGCGCACCCCACGTTGCTTCCTCTCATGCACACATTGGACTTACAGTGCACACACAAAAGCCCTTGAACTTATCCCCACTCAGGCTCGGCCCCCAAACACCGCATGGTTACAATCTGGGTCTTGCTGAGTGTCACCTGAGCTCTAAGAACAGCAGCCAATGCACTGAAGCTCCTGGGCTCCTCCAGGCACGCCCCCTCTCCTGGTTGGCTGTTCCAGCTTTATATACCCTCTCTGTTCTGTGCTTCCTCGCTCGTCATAGTTTTTGTATGGGTGTTTCACAGTGCTTGTTCTTTGATTCTCTCGGTTTAGACGCGGCTTGGCAGACTACCACCTTTGGCTCTCGACTTCGGATTGTTCCTGTTTACGTACCTTCTGGCTCCCTTCGACCTCGGCACTCATCTCGATTCCTCCATACATCTCCTACCCCTGATCTCGGCAACGGCAACGACCATTCTTCTGGGAAAACGGTATCGGCAAGTATTCTCGCAATACACCCCATCTGGCCTGGCACCATCTAATACCACAACCCGGACACGTCCCTCGCTCTGTCGGTGTGTGTATTCTACCTGCCACCTCAGTTCTAGGGACAGGTCTGGTCTGCGGGCTACTCCGGCGTAACAGTAAATAAGCCTTAATCCCTGAAAATTGAGAGTGAATGAGGGACCCATCACAAACAATTTCATTGGGGGCTAATGGGGCTAATAGCCCAGTACTCACGGACACCTCTTGTAGTGGATGATGTGCTGCTGCTGATAGATCCAGGGAAAAACGAAAGAAGAGAGCACCATCGATGACTGGAGTCAGGAGGGGATCCAAATAACAATCTATATTGGAGTAAAAGCACAGGAAAACACCCTGTGTTTTCCTGTGCTTTTACTCCAATAAAGATTGTTATTTGGATCCCCTCCTGACTCCAGTCATCGATGGTGCTCTCTTCTTTCGTTTTTCTCTTTTGCTAACACCTACTCCTCCTCTATTGATCTCTTGTGGGGGTACCCCAGGGCTCTGTCCTGGGACTCCTTCTCTTTTCTCTTTACACACTCTCTCTAGGTGACCTAATCACATCTTTTGGGTTTAAATATCACCTCTATGCTGACGACATACAAATTTACCTTTCAACCCCTGACCTTACACCTGCTATACAGACCAAAGTTTCTGAATGCCTCTCTGGAATATCATCATGGGTGGCCATCCGCCGACTGAAACTTAACATGGCAAAAACAGAGCTCCTTATACTTCCTCCCAAACCTGGCCCTACTACCTCCTTCCACATTACTATTGGAAATACGATCATTCACCCAGTAGCACAAGCACGCTGCCTAGGGGTTACACTTAATTCCTCTCTCTCATTCTCCTGTCATATTCAAAACGTTTCTAAAACTTGTCGCTTTTTCCTCCGCAATATCACAAGATACGCCCTTTCCTTTGTTACTCGACTGCTAAAACTCTGACTCAGGCCCTCATTCTCTCACGTCTCGATTACTGCAACCTCCTGCTGTCCGGCCTTCCTGTCTCTCACCTGTCTCCTCTACAATCTATCCTAAACGCTGCTGCCAGAATCACTCTACTCTTTCCTAAATCTGTCTCCGCATCTCCCCTCCTGAAATCCCTCTTCTGGCTTCCGATCAAATCCCGTATCTCACACTCAATTCTCCTCCTCACTTTTAAAGCTTTACATTCTTCTGCCCCTCCTTACATCTCAGCCCTAATTTCTCGCTATGCACCATCCTGACTATTGCGTTCTTCTCAAGGATGTCTTCTTTCTACCCCGTGTATATAAAGCTCTCTCCCGCCTTAAACCTTTCTCACTTTCTGCCCCGCACCTCTGGAATACCCTTCCCCTCAATACCCGACTAGCACCCTCTCTATCCACCTTTGAGACCCACCTTAAGACACAGCTGCTTAAAGAAGCATATGAATAGCACTGGATAATCATGGACACATGATACATAAAGCTTGGCCCCCTGCAGACGCACTTACTAGAATTCCCTCCTGCTGTCTCTGTACGTTCTCCCTACCTACCAATTAGATTGTAAGCTCCTCTGAGCAAGGACTCCTCTTCCTTAATGTTACTTTTATGTCTGAAGCACTTATTCCCATGATCTGTTATTTATATTATTTATTATTTATATGATATGTATTACTACTGTGAAGCGCTATGTACATTTATGGCGCTATGTAAATAAAGACATACAATACAATACAAAATATGTGGGGGAATAAAATGCATCTCCCAATAATAAGTCCCTTTATTTAGTTTTTTTCATTGTTTGTGCAAGAGTGTCATTTACAAAAACACAATACATACATACACACCCCCGTCCCCCCAATACACACACTCTACTCCCCCCAAATACACACCCCTTCCCCCAAATACACACACACACCCTGCCCCCAAATACAAACGAGAGAGGGAGAGAAGGAGGGGAGAGAGGGGAGGGAGGGGGAGAATGAATATTGGTCCGGAAATAATTGGACACTGATACAAGTTTTGTTATTTCGGCTGTGTACCAAAATAAATTCAAGTTACAGTTACATAATGAACATGGGCTTAAAGTGCAGTCTATCAGCTTTAATTTGAGGGTATTGACATCCAAATTGGAGGACGGGTTTAGGAATTACTGTACATCTCTTTAATATGTAGCCCCCTCTTTTTCAAGGGACCAAAAGTAATTGGACAATTGACTCAAAAGCTGTTTCATGGACAGGTGTGGGCTATTCCTTCGTTATTTCATCATCAATTAAGCAGGTAAAAGGTCTGTAGTTGATTCCAGGTGTGGCATTCGCATTTGGAAGCTGTTGCTGTGAACCCACAACATGCGGTCAAAGGAGCTCTCAATGCAAGTGAAACAGGGCATCCTTAGGCTGCAAAAAAAAAAGAAAATCCATCAGAGAGATAGCAGGAACATTGGGAGTGGCCAAATCAACAGTTTGGTACATTCTGAGGGGGAAAAAAAACGCACTGGTGAGCTCTGCAACACAAAAAGGCCTGGACGTCCACGGAAGACAAGTGGTTGATGATCGTAGGATCCTTTCCATGGTAAAGAAAAACCCTTTCACAACATCCACCCAAGTGAAGAACACTCTCCAGGAGGTAGGCATATCATTATCCAAGTCTACCATAAAGAGAAGACTTCACGAGAGCAAATACAGAGGGTTCACCACAAGGTGCAAACCATTCATAAGCCTCAAGAATAGAAAGGCCAGATTAGACTTTGCCAAACAATATCTAAAAAAGCCAGCCCCTGGAACAGCATTCTTTGGACAGATGAAACTAAGATCAACCTGTACCAGAATGATGGGAAGAAAAAAGTATGTAGGCTTGGAACGGCTCGATCCAAAGCATACCACATCATCTGTAAAACACGGTGGTGGCAGTGTGATGGCATGGGCATGCATGGCTTACAATGGCACTGGGTCACTAGTGTTTATTGATGATGTGACAGAAGACAGAAGCAGCCGGATTAATTCTGAAGTGTATAGGGATATATTTTCTGCTCAGATTCAGTGAAGTTGATTGGATGGCGCTTTAGATGGTTAATGAATCAAAAAATACTGCGAAAGCAACCCAGGAGTTTTTTAAGGCAAAGAAGTGGAATATTCTGCAATGGCCGAGTCAATCACCTGATCTCAACCTGATCAAGCATGCATTTCACTTGCTGAAGTCAAAACTTAAGGCAGAAAGACCCACGAAAAAACAACAACTGAAGACAGCTGCAGTAAAAGCCTGGCAAAGCATCACAAAGGAGGAAACCCAGTGTTTGGTGATGTCCATGCATTCCAGACTTCAAGCAGTCATTGCCTGCAAAGGATTCTCGACAAATTATTAAAAATTTACATTTTATTTATGATTGTGTTAATTTGTCCAATTACATTTGAGGCCCTGAAATAAGAGGACTGTGTATGAAAATGGTTGCAATTCCTAAATGTTTCGTACGATATTTTTGTTCAACCCCTTGAATTAAAACTGAAAGTCTGCACTTCTATTGCATCTTGGTTGTTTCGTTTCAAATCCATTGTGGTGGCGTACAGAGCCAAAATTATGAAAATTGTGTCTGTGTCCAATTATTTCCAGACCTAACTGTATATATATATATATATATATGTTTGCAAGAGAAAAAGAGAGGACCCCGCATCCACAAGACATGTAAACACAGCTAAATACCGACACTGGAAAAATCCAAACTACAGTGATGTGTCGGTGGTGCTATAAGGGCAGTATAATAGAATGAGAGAGAGAAAGAATACTATCTGAGTGTATTTTGGGTATCTCTTTTTTGAGGAGTTGTTTAGCTCTGTAATGAACAGGGGATCCATGCTGTATTTTAACATTTCTGTGCTTTGTTTTAACCATTTTTGTTCTGTGACAACATATTAATAAACCTTATGTGATTTGTACTGATACACATACTAGAGTGCTTTATTTAGGGCCTTCTTTCTCTCTCTCATTCTCATATATATATATATGTACCAGTATATATATAAAAAAAAAAAATATATATATATATATATATATATATATATATATATATATACAGTGTTCGACAAACCTATACATTTGCACGCCCCGGGCGAGTGGATTTAACCATTGGCCTCACTGTGCTGCAGGGAGGTGCTGGCCGGACACCTTGTTGCCACCGGACGCGACATCTCCCCAGCTGTTTGCCTGCCACTCTCCTGTGCTGGGGTGCATCGGGTCCGGCGGCAACAAAAGGCCCCCCCAGCAGCCACTGCCAGGATAGTGAGGGAGAGAGGAAGCAGCTGGGGGTCGGCAACCTGCAGAGAGCCACAAGCAAGAGCAGAAAGAGCCGCAGGTTGCCAGCTCATGTGACCTAGAGGGACTTGGAGGGAAGCATGATGTTTATACATACTTTCTTATCGAATCTGCACTTATCAGTGCATGCATATAGTTACACTTTTGTATCCACTTCAAAGTCTCTACACCATTGAAGGTGTGTTTTTCTGCGGGTTGCTTGTAACCACCATACCCTACAATAGTCCTCAAATCATTTTTCACCTCTTTAAATATCTGGTGCACCCACTGATTTTAATGGAACATCCCTCTTAAAAATAAGTGAATCAACAGGATTGGAACTATTAACCCCAAATGTATCAATAGGATTGCCAAATAAAAAGTCATGGTCACTCTTCAATCATAATTCACCATGCAGGATCAATAAGGCCAGCCCTATCTTTTACACATCATGGAGCTGTATATATTTCAATGGGATAACCTTTTTATAAGTTGGTGTAATATTCTACAATGGGATCACAGAAAGTGACCCACTGTTTACTTTCAAATTGATGCTATTTCGGTCCACCTACATATATTTACGTACTGTACTATGCATCATGGCATCCTAGAACCCTTACATACATGTTTGTAACTGACCCTGCCTCACATACACAAAAACTAAAACACTTCACGTCCACATCAAGTGGGTAAAAGCGCGGGATCCCAGGTCGTTGCATAAACGCTCTGTTATTACGTCACCAGCAGGCGCTCGAGAGCGCTAGTGATGGCTGTAACCGCGAGGGCAGTTTCCACAGAAACCAACGGCCGTATCGGCCTCCCAGTCGCTGCTCTCCCCACACGTGATCACGCAGCTGTAGCGAGGGAAGCCGGCCCCACGGTGTGAATCATGCAGCGGCTGCTGCTTGTTACTGCTGCCTGCCTGATTCTGCGGGAAGGTGAGGGAACAGGCAGCACCCACCCCCGGCCTCGCACACTTCAATCTTCTCTCCGTTAGTCACATATAGGGGAAGTGACAGTAAATTGCAGGTCTCACCCACAGGGAAGAGTTATATGCAAATGTGAAAGAAACAGAATCATTTCAAATCAAGAAGTGGAAAGTTTATCACGTTGGGCTGTGGATATAGAGACTCGTTGTAATTCTTAATGCAGAAGAAAATGACATGTACTTACTGCATAATAGTAGTGACTATCTTTATACAACTTTAGGGCATTTTACTTGCTTCTATATAGATAACATAGTAAGGTGCCTGATTACCCACAAAATCAGGCCCCAGATAGGTGTCATGTACAGTAGATGAATTTGTGGTGGTGCTCACTTCTGCCCTTTAAGGCTGCGGCCAAGCTAGCGCTGAGCGTGCAGCGCTTGCCGAGTTTAGTTTCGGCAATTCAAATTGTCCCGTCCCTGCTTACGCGGTGGACTCGTCTGCGGGCACGCAAGCTCACCCACGCTTAAGAAAACAAAAAAAGAGACTTTGAAGCACGCTCCCCCCCCCGCCCGCGCGCTTACAAAATAGCCAGGACACCCGGCACACATGCTTGGAGAGCTGGTGACGTCACCGCTCTCAAGCATGAGCGCTGTCAGCGCCAGCTGAGCCGCAGCCTAAGGCTGAGTCCATAGAGGGAAGCCACGCTGACGCTGAGGCTCGCCTGCTCGGTCAGGAGCGTTTCCAATGACTGGCAGGCGTGCCAGCGTGCACGATCGGGAGGCGGAGCAGTGACGTCGCTGGGCCAATAGCCGGCGAAGCGTCAACGTCACGGCGTCGACATCATAACGCTGCTTCGCCCTGATTGGGTGTTTTCAGCCGACAGCGCGTCCAGGGTGAATGGAGCCGGGCGGAGGCGCGCTGAGGCTGAGGGAAAGCGGGTGCTTTCCCTGGCCTTAGACCGCGCGCCCTCCGGGGGCGTGTCGAGGGGGAGGCTGTGACGTCGCGGAACTGGTTCGCCCCCATTGGGCGAACCGCTCACGTGACCAGCCCTGCGCTTGAATTTAAAATTTTGCTAAGACTTACACTTGCAGCTATATTAATGAGGAAGCTGCCATAACACATTAGGATTTATATCTATAGTTATTGACAAATTTCCATTATTAGTATTTGCAGCAGCAGCAGCAGTTCATAAGGACACGTTGAATAATGTATTAGGATGCGCAGTCATGGTTGTTAGGGGATGCCCACAATACAGTAGGATTAACACCTTTAGGTTTTTAATGTTCCTACGGTGCTATTGAACATTTTGCAATTATGTATTTATGTTTTAATAGATGCCGCAGGTGCTTAGCATTAGGGACACAATTACTTACAGTTACAGTAGGTGCTTATCGATCCGTTCTCCCCTGATTGATCAGCAAAGAAACCAACATTCCAGGGGTCACACTATGGCCGACTATTTAAAAAGAGGAAGCGATGTGCGTTTGTAAAAGGTTTAGTGCAACCCAAGGATGCGTAATACATTACAATTTATTAAAAAGGGCATAAAGAGTGGGAGAGATGGAATTTAAAAAAATCAGTAAGTATTATCTAAAACTACACAACTGATGTATTTTAAAAAAAAATACATGGATATAGAATGTAAGCATACTAATACATTAAAGGTCATTAAAAGGGGCATAAAGGGAGGGGTGGTTTAAAAAAATACTGCAAGTATTATCTAATAATACTAATACTACCCAACTGACGTATTAAAAAAAAAACATATTGTTTTGTTGCATGTATTGTTGCTCCAGATAGAAAGAAGTTCTCAGTGATATGTATTGTTTTATTTCACAATGTTCCTTTTCAAGTCCTGAACATGAGATTATGTTATAAGGAAACTGAGAAGGAATTGGTCAAAATAAAACATAAATAAAAAGTTGAGTCTGTAATTTTGTCTCAGCGAACTCTTGTTGAGTGTTTTAAATTTCTCCCTTTCACTGATTCGTGGCAGCCTAATTCCTCAACATTTTAGCCTTTTCCACTGCTTCACAGCAGCATTTCATTTTCACATTGGCCAATATTATCTAAGCTGTAAACTATGAACAGGTCCATTCTTCCCATTAATTGGAATGCAGATAATTAGAGGGCTGGGACTTGGGATCAGGTTTCTTATCTAGCACATTGTGGCCAATGTTAACCTCTTCCTATTTTCTTCTCGAAACTCAGAAGACCACCTCTCCAACGCCTTCTCTGGCACTTTCCCTGGGATGGGAATTCCCACATTTACCAAAACCAACCTCCTCTTTTGTGGCTCTAAGGCTGCGTCCCCGCTGGCGCTGACCCCGCTCATGCTCGAGAGTTGGTGATGTTACCAACTCTCAAAGCATGAGTGCAGGGTGTCCTGCCTAATTTTGCAAGCGGGAGCATGGATTGGGGCTATTTGTATGTGTGGCTGTGTTCTGTGTGCACTTACCTCTGCTGAGCGCGCTTCAATCTCATTTTTTGTCTCCCAAGCACCGAGTTTGGGAGAGGGCCCGTACACGAGTGCGCGGCGCGTGATCAGGGACTTCCGAATTCACATTGGAAGACGGATCCTCGGCAAGCGCTGCGCGCTCAGTGCCAGCGGCGACGCTGCCTAAGTTTACAAGTGTGGTCCACATGTAAGCAAGCACACAAATACAATTTTAGGGCTCGTCCAGGGTGGCGCTGAGCGGGCGCGCATGCTCACGCTAGACACGTTGCAACAATGCACGTGTCCTGCGTGAGCGGACGGCGCGCATGCTCGGCGCTGAGCCGCTTGCCGAGGGAGCAAATTTGAATTTGCCGCTCGCAAACGCATCACGTGAGCGGTTCGCCCACGGAGGGCGAAACAGCTCCGTGACGTAGAGGCCACGGCCCCAGATGCGCGCGCACCTAGCCGACCAGGAACAGCACGGCCGAGCAGGGCGCAACACTGGAGCGCCAGGGCGCAACACTGGAGCGCCAGCGCGCCTGTTTTCAACCTGGACGAGGCCTATTTCTTGCAAGTGTTTTAGTGTTTTATTATGATGCATTTTTATTTCCTCCTAGGTTTTGTTCTGCCTCAAACAATTGTAATACCAAAAGAGATAGCGAAGAAAGTGAGTCAGTAATCGGTATTGTAGCCCTCTTGTATTCTTTCTATTTCTTATCGGCACATTCAAAACTAAATTTACTTGGAGGGGGCAGTTGCTGCTTTAAATGTCACTTTTACCAACATCATCTAAATGTGTCTTTCTTTATTTAATGCAGGCAGATGTGTCATATTCAATTATCATTGATGGAGTTCTGCAAATTATTCATTTGGAAAAGCAGTAAGTAATTTTGTTTAAAATGATGAAGTGATAGTGTAAAAATGAAAGGTATTTCCCTATGGGGTGAAGAGAGAAGAATCAACTGCATCTGTATTTGAAATTATCTGAAATTATCTTTCCTATCATTGATTCACTTATTGTTGCTTGGGAGTCTTATGACTTTTCAATTTGTTTACCGTCCTGTTTTTCGTTCACACTAAAACATTTTTTCCCATATATTTTTACTTACATTTTTTGATGCTTTTCTTTGTGTTTTTGTTTTGCAGAATAATTGTACCTTTAGATTTTCAAGTCCAAACATACAGTTCATTTGGATTTTTAAAAAAATATGTTCCTACGGTCCCAGTAAGTTTTCTAACTTTGTTTAATTGACAAATAGGTTCTAGAAAAATTTTGTTTGCTATTTTCATGTCGTTTATGCATAAAACTGGGAATAATTGTAGCATTTGCGATTGCCTTGTCACATCTAAAAAAACAAAAACAAATTGTGTGCGCTGAGCACGTGCATTGTAAGTGAAACTTCTTTTGTCACTGTTTTGTGTCAGAAATTGTATTTGTGATGATGTTTTTAATTCAATGAAAGAGATGTTAGAGTTTAATGTCTGTTATTTATTTTAGTGTCAAACTTTCTATACTGTCACTTGAAATACACAATATAATTGACTTATGTTAACTAAAGTAACATACATATATTTTGTATTTTAAAGTATCTAAATGCCTTTACTCAGAAAAGTCTTTTATTCAATGTAAATCATAAAAATCAAAACACAATTTCGGTGACAAAACACAAAGAATTTTGACTTAGAATGATTTTTTAAATGATTACTGTTATATTTATCTATGTAGAATGTATGTGTTATATGTTTACACACCTTGCATCTTTTCCACTTCTGTTTTTTAATGATAAATGATTGGTTTGTAAAATTTTTGCTACTTGCTCTTCTATATTTATAGTCACTGGGAATTCCTCTAATAAGTGTTCCGTGTGTATGTATACTCAGACCACAGGGGAGGAGGGGGGTGGGAGGTGCGTGTGTCGATGGTCACCTCTGTACATGCGCACAGGCCGACAGCCGCCTTTGCGCATGCACATTACATCACTTCCGTTTACGGCCATTTCTGCGCATGCGCACTCGTACAGCGCATGCTACAGCCGCGTCTGCGCACCCAACACCAGCCCATTACGTCACTTCCATTATGGATTTTCGTCCCCATGAAGGAGATTTTACCCATCAAAGTTCTGTAGGTGCCACCAAAGAAGTTTGACTTCAATAAAAAGTTTGGTCAGCCTACTGTTTCCAAACCTCTTAACATTTTGCCTAAAACACAAAACAACATTGCTTCAGATAGTTTTAACCAAAATTAAAATATTTTTTCTATATATCCTACAGGTATCTAAAATGCATGCTATTCTTATTTGTGATCTCAGCCTGCATTAATGTGTGCAGGACGGAAATGAAAGTTATTACAGAATATTCAAATTTTCTGCACTATTGGAAAGTATAGAGACTATAGGTCAGAAAAATGGCTATAATTAGAGATGTGCTAAATCGAACAAATATCCCTTTTTTATTTATTTTTTTAGATTCAGTGAAGAAGTTCACTTCGATACAAAAGTTTGTGGCAAATTCAGTAAACACTGGAACGTTAATAGGCATTACATCCTCAATTATTTTTACTTTCAACATTCGATCGAATTTGTAAAAAATAAAAACATTTAAAGTCATGGAGTTGCTATTGTCCTACTTTTAAAGGAGCAGTAACACCTATCTTTTTTTTTTATAACAATTTTTTTATGCATAGGAACAAGACGGTCTCTGGAGCTGAACCTCGTTTCAGCTCTGGGGACTCCCTGCTTCTTGAGATACTTACCGGAGAAGGTGCCGGCTGTACAGTCCCCTCCAGGGGAAACAAAATGGAAGTTTACATTTCCGTCATGCGAACCAATAGGAAGCCGCAATGTCTTCCGTCGTACCTTCTCTGGTTAGTATCTAGGAATTTTGGGGGCCCCGGAGCTGAAATAAGCACGGTTTAGCTCTGAGGACCCCCTTCTTCCCACCTATATTTAAAAAGGGAAAAGTCAAGTTTGCTTATTTAAAAAGGCAAAAAGCAAATTTTGACCAATTTGGGCAATTTGATAGAACTTGTGATGTCAAAAGTTCGATCAAATTTCTTGCAGAGTTTTCAAACATTTGAAACGTTCAATTGGAACTGCAGCGAAGCTCATTTCAGCAGGTCTGCACCTCCAGTTGTGTGAAAAAGAAAGTACACCCTCTTTGAAGTCTATGGTTTTACATATCAGGACATAATAACAATCATCTGTTCCTTAGCAGGTCTTAAAATTAGGTAAATACAACCTCAGATGAACATATTACACACATGACATATTTACCGTGTCATGATTTATTTAACAAAAATAAAGCCAAAATGGAGAAGCTATGTGTGAAAAACTTAGTACACCCTTACTTCTTCCATAGGAATTAAGATGCTAAGTAGCAGACAGGTGCTGCTAATGAAATGCCATTGATTAATTGATCATCAGCAAGTGTGATCACCTCTAAAAAAGCCGAAGTTTTAGCAGTTTGCTGGTCTGGAGCATTTAGGTGTGTGCTAACACAATGCCAAGGAGGAAAGACATCATCAATGATCTTAGAGAAGCAATTGTTGCTGCCCATCAATCTGGGAAGGGTTATAAGGCCATTTTCAAACAATTTAAAGTCCATCATTCTACAGTGAGAAAGATTTTTCAAAAGTGGAAAACATTCAAGACAGTTGCCAATCTTCCCAGGAGTGGACGTCCCAGCAAATTCACCCCAAGGTCAGACCGTGCAATGCTCAGAGAATTTGCAAAAAAAACAAGAGTTACATCTCAGACTCTACAGGCCTCAGTTAGCATGTTAAATGTTAAAGTTCATGACTGTACAATTAGAAAAAGACTGAACAAGTATGGTTTGTTTGGAAGGGTTGCCAGGAGAAATCCTGTTCTCTCTAAAAGGAAAATGGCAGCACGGATTAGGTTTGCAAAGTTGCATCTGACCAAACCACAAGACTTCTGGAACAATGTCCTTTGGACAGACGAGATCAAAGTGGAGATGTTTGACCATAATGCACAGCGCCACGTTTGGCGAAAACCAAACATAGCATATCAGCACAAACACCTCATACCAACTGTCAAGCACCGTGGTGGAGGGGTGATGATTTGGGCCTGTTTTGCAGCACAGGACCTGGGAACTTTGCAGTCATTGAGTCGACCATTAACTCCTCTGTATACCAAAGTATTCTAGAGTCAAATGTGAGGCCATCTGTCCGACAGCTAAAGCTTGTCCGAAATTGGGTCATGCAACAGGACAATAATCCCAAGCACCCCAGCAAATCTACAACAGAATGGTGGTGGATGATCGTAGGATCCTTTCCATGTTAAAGAAAAACCCTTTCACAACATCCAGCCAAGTGAAGAACACTCTCCAGGAGGTAAGCATATCATTATCCAAGTCTACCATAAAGAGAAGACTTCACGAGAGCAAATACAGAGGGTTCACCACAAGGTGCAAACCATTCATAAACCTCAAGAATAGAAAGGCCAGATTAGACTTTGCCAAACAATATCTTAAAAAAAAGAAAAAAAAAGCTGTGTGTGCTGTGCACGCGCATAGTAAGTGAAACTTCTTTGTGTGTTGTCAGCAACATATAACGTAACAATAATATTATTACTGTTTAGAGTATGAGTAAATTTGATTGGCGGGGTCGTGTTTATTGGCAGCAGTACCAGCATCATGGATGTTGAGCGGGTGGGGGAGCTCACAGGGGGGAAGCTCACGGGCGGGGGGGTGGGGGGTCGCTCCCTGGGGGGCGGGGGGGGAGGGAGCTCACTTTTAGCTCACGGGGAGAGGGTGGGGGGCTGGGGAGGGGGGGCGGAGCTCACGGGGTGGGGGGGGGAGCTCACGGCGTGGGAGGGCGGGGGGGGGGGAGCTCACGGCGTGGGAGGGCGGGGGGGGGGGGAGCTCACGGCGGTTAGCTCACGGCGTGGGAGGGCGGGGGGGAGCTCACGGGGTGGGGGAGAGCTCACGGGGGGGTGGGGGGGAATAGGCACATCATTCAGGGGCGGTGTTCAGCGCATCACTGGGGTGTGTGTGTGTCAGTCAGTGTGCGTGTGTCAGAGTGTGTGCGTGTGTCAGAGTGTGCGTGCATGTGTGTGTGTCAGTGTCTCAGTGTGTGTGTGTGTATGTGTGTCAGTCAGTGTGTGTGTCTGTGTGTGTATGTGTGTCAGTCAGTGTGTGTGTATGTGTGTCAGTCAGTGTGTGTGTGTGTGTGTGTGTGTGTCAGTCAGTGTGTGTGTGTGTATGTGTGTCAGTCAGTGTGTGTGTGTGTGTGTATGTGTGTCAGTCAGTCAGTGTGTGTGTGTGTGTGTCCTTCCCCCTCTCCTCTCCTGGATCACCCCCCTCCACTCCCCCCCTCCACTCCCCCCAGCACACTCGTCCTCCCCCCAGCACCCTTATCATTTCCCTGCCCCCCCTCTCCTGACTCCCCCCAGCACTCTTGTTCTCCCCCCTGCACACTTATCCTTTCCCTGCCCCCCCCTCTCCTGACTCCCCCCAGCACACTTGTCCTCCCCCCAGCACCCTTATCCTTTCCCTGCCCCCCCCCTCTCCTGACTCCCCCCAGCACACTTGTCCTCCCCCCAGCACCCTTATCATTTCCCTGCCCCCCCTCTCCTGACTCCCCCCAGCACACTTGTCCTCCCCCCAGCACACTTATCCTTTCCCTGCCCTCCCCTCTCCTGACTCCCCCCAGCACACTTGTCCTCCCCCCAGCACACTTATCCTTTCCCTGCCCCCCCCTCTTCTGACTCCCCCCAGCACACTTGTCCTCCCCCCAGCACACTTATCCTTTCCCTGCCCCCCCCCTCTCCTGACTCCCCCCAGCACACTTGTCCTCCCCCCAGCACCCTTATCCTTTCCCTGCCCCCCTCTCTCCTGACTCCCCCCAGCACACTTGTCCTCCCCCCAGCCTACCAGATCGCGGCACAGAGGCGATGGAGGCAGTGTCAGCGGGGGGACGGAGGCAGTGTCGGCGGGGGGACGGAGGCAGTGTCGGCGGGGGGAGGGAGGCAGTGTCGGCGGGGGGAGGGGGCCGTGTCGGCGGGGGTGGGGGCCGTGTCGGCGGGGGGAGGGGGCCGTGTCGGCGGGGGGAGGGGGCCGTGTCGGCGGGGGGAGGGGGCAGCGCGTCATCGTCAGCTGGAGCCGGCTGATGGTGCTGTGGGGAACGCAGCGCACTCAACCCCCCTCCCCCCCTCCCCCCCACCCCGTTATGGGAGCAGGAGCCGTTCCATGCCTCGGGCGAGGGAGGTCAGCAGGAAACAGGCATGCATCGGGAGGAGAGGCCGCAGGAGATCAGGGCCTGTATAGGGCCCCGGGGAGCAGCGCTGCCGCCGCATGTCAGCGGGTGGGGGGAGCAGTTGTTGAGCGGGTGGGGGGGAGCATGTAAGCGGCTGTGTGTGTGGGGGGTCTCCCTCACCTAACGGGGGCGCGCATGGCTCCTCGCAGCTACTGCTGCCTCCGCCGCCCTCTCCTGGCCTGAGGGACCCGGCGGTCACATCTGCGCATGCGCCTCAACCTGAGGGACCCGGCGTCACATTTGCGCATGCGCCTCAACCTGAGGGACCCGGCGGTCAAATCTGCGCATGCGCCTCAACCTGAGGGACCTGGCGTCACATCTGCGCATCCGCCTCAACCTCCCATGTATGTGCGGACGTGTGGGGAGAATGGCTGCCGTTAGGAGCGGCGCCGGCGGCTATCACAGCCGCCGCCGCATATGTTAGTGTGGGGTGAGCGGCAGCCATTAGGAGCGGCACCGGCGGTTATCGCCGCCGCTGCCGCATGTGAGAGCAGGCGTGTGGGGGAAGCGAGGGGGGGGGGGGGAAGCCATGACGTCACTTCCGTTTCATATTTCATCTCCCATCTCTCCAGTTTTGCCCCATCAGAAGTAGGTGCCACTAAAGAAGTTTCACTTCAAAAACGTTCCAGTTCTGGAACAGCATTCTTTGGACAGATGAAACTAAGATCAACCTGTACCAGAATGATGGGAAGAAAAAAGTATGGAGAAGGCTTGTAATGGCTCATGATCCGAAGCATACCACATCATCTGTAAAACACGGTGGAGGCAGTGTGATGGCATGGGCATGCATGGCTTACAATGGCACTAGGTCACTAGTAACAAACAAACAATTATAAACCCTCTAAAAAGCGCTAATCTACACAATGTGAATGAAAAGTGATTACAAATTAAAGTGTATAACCCTAAAGTGATCAAAAGATATAATGAAAAAAGCAGCCTATGGAACAAAAAAATCAACAGGCTATTCCAAACCTGTATGAGCCAAAAAAACATACAAATAAATTGTCCCAGGCGCTGTGAATAAAGTCCAATGAACCCCAATACCGTGAGCCAATTGGGCAGTCTTTGGTAAGGCTTCCTATGCCAGATAGATGATCCTGATAGTTTGGTGGACAGGCAGGGGTGTTGTCTGATCTGATGTTATGATGTTTCTGTAATCATAGAGAAAAAAGACAACAGGGCACGCACATGGCGTGGTATGGCTTTTTTTCAATCACCCCCCTGCCTAGAACCCTGAAATCCTACTTACAGGATGAGGGCTCTCGAGTACAGTTGAGAGAATCTGTGCCTCACGTCTCCATCCCTCACAGCGTTGGAAAAGGCTCTATACTACTAACCTGCATTTAGATCCTACAAGGTGCAATACTTAGCAGACACTACTTATCTAACAAATATAGGAGTTTTTGCAGTGCCCCTATTTCATCAGTATTAACCCTTTGAGTACTAGTGTGAACTTAAGATCTGCTTACTTCAGATCCCAGGTTCACACGATATAATATTTTATTCTCCGCGCTCACACACAATTATTCTCTAATTGGCGCTAGTGATCATGTTTTGGTGTACAGCTACCTAGGATTGTAACACACAACCATTATCACGCAACTGGCTGCATATTACAGCAGCACAGTATAAGGTCTCTGTTAAAGGTGCACCAACAAGTACTCAATTACTGTGGCACTACATATATGGTCAATACTTTCATTCCCACTCCAAACCAATCCCTAGATAACCACTATATATGAGGATTACTAGGGCCAGTGAATTCACTAACACTGGACTTTAATATCCATTTAACACTCTTCTGGAGTAACCTACCCCAAGAGTCTAATAAACACTTGGTACTATTTAATAAATGTTTTATACCCCATTGTTTTAACGAGTTC
The DNA here is from genome assembly GCF_040206685.1 of Ascaphus truei. Lineage (NCBI taxonomy): Eukaryota > Metazoa > Chordata > Amphibia > Anura > Ascaphidae > Ascaphus > Ascaphus truei. The sequence continues at coordinate 176,581,293 of NC_134487.1, read as the reverse complement.
TTGAATAAATACGTTTTAATTTATCCACCATTTCACATAGGAATAGAGTGCTATATAGGGGTTCTGTCCATCTTCAGTGTTACTACGGATATATTGTCTGCTCAGATTCAGACAAATTCAGCGAAGTTGATTGGACGGCGCTTCACTTTACAGATGGACAATGACCCAAAACATACTGTGAAAGCAACCTAGGAGTTTTTTAAGGCAAAGAAGTGGAATATTCTGCAATGGCCGAGTCAATCATCTGATCTCAACCCGATCGAGCATGCATTTCACTTGCTGAAGACGAAACATAAGGCAGAAAGACCCACGAATAAACAACAACTGAAAACAGCTGCAGTAAAGGCCTGGCAAAGCATCACAAAGGAGGAAACCCAGCGTTTGGTGATGTCCATGCGTTCCAGACTTCAAGCAGTCATTGCCTGCAAAGGATTCTCGACAAAGTATTAAAAATGAACATTTTATTTATGATTGTGTTAATTTGTAGAAACATAAGTTAACCAAAGTTAACAGAAGAACCCCAATTACTGCACTCAAAGTATAGTATAAATACCATAGTGGTACGGGTATACAATAACCCACTGGAGGTTACTCGTTACTTGTATTCCTCATTGAATCGACACTGTATTACTCTCACAATCAAAAATAATAATAAAATTATTTCAATACCAAAGTCTAACTATGCTATTTACCTAAGTAGCAAGTGTTTGTAAGGGAAGTATATTAGCAGATTACCATATATTATTTAAAATTCTAATTTGTTACTTGAGCAATTTGACTTTGGTATTACTACTTATCATATACAGTGTCAGCATACTATTGGTTAATAGGCCATCACTGCTACATCCTTTTCTACCGCCTACCCGGGGGATTTTAATTAACCTTTTGTATATATTTTTAAACGTTATTGTTGTGTTATATTGAAGTAACATTTTTATTATTTTTGATTAATTGTGAGATTAATACTCACCCTTGTGTGTCGATTCTACGAGGAATACACTACTCCTCCAGTGGGTTATTGTATACCTCTACCACTATGGTATTTATACTATACTTTGAGTGCAGTAAATTGGGGGTTTTGTGTTAACTTATGTCTCTACTATATGCGTTCACCCCATTGCACCTTAATTTATCTTTCTAGTTAATTGGAGAGCATTGATTCCATTTCTATAGGTTGTGTTAATTTGTCCAATTACATTTGAGCCCCTGAAATAATGGGACTGTGTATGAAAATGGTTGCAATTCATAAACGTTTCATATGATATTTTTGTTCAACCCCTTGAATTACAGCTGAAAGTCTGCACTTCTATTGCATCTTGGTTGTTTCATTTCAAATCCATTGTGGTGGCGTACAGAGCCAAAATTATGAAAATTGTGTGAGTGTCCAATTATTTCTGGACCTGACTGTATCAGTATTTGCAGGCACCTGATGATATTGAAGCTCTGGAAGTGAATTCTGCTGTGCATGCTCCTTTTTTAATAGAGTACTTTTATTCATTAAACTAATACTTGGTGCAACAACCAATGCTTCTTGAAGCAGCAATTAACGTTTTGTTTTTGTCATTTATCTGAAGAAATGTGTCATCAAGTATAACCATCATTGTCCTATCTGCATGTTACTGGCTGCTTGTTTCAGTTATATCTTTGGATGTGACCTGCTACTTAGAAACTTAACAATTTCAGTTTTGGAACAATGTTTAAACTTACTTAATTTGTAATACATTTTCATTTCTGTGTCTGTGGTTTTTTTTCAGACGCAATGTTACTACCAAGGATATATTGATGGGATCCCAGGTTCTCAAGTTACACTCAGAAACTGTGAAGGACTCAAGTAATGTCATGGAAATGTCTTGTATCTGCTATCTAAAAATGTATTCTTGTTTTCAAATCCAGTATTGTGTTACTATTTAAAGAGAGCATAAATGTTTTCTTAGTAAACGGTATGATTCATGAGGTCACTGTCACCTTCCTGTAGTGCAGGCCTGCCCAACTCGTAAAGTGAGAAGGGCCGAACTGCTCCAAGGAAAACAAATTTGGGCCGCACGGGTTAAATCATCAACACCATCATCATCATCATCATCTCTCCTCCAGCACCTCTCATCATCATCATCATCCTCATATCTCCCCCAGAACCCCTCACTATCAACCTTTACGATACTCCCCATCTATCTCTCATACCCGCATCTCTCCCCCTCACCCACACAATACCCCCCTCCACATCAAACACACAATACCCCCTCCACGTCCCCCCAGCCAATTCCATGTCAGCAGCCCCCCCCCCCCAAGTCAGCATCCCATGTCAACATCCCCCCCCACAAGTTAGCATCCCCCCATGTCTCTCTTCCCTCAATATAACACTCCCCCCTCCCCTAAATCACTCTCCCCCTCCTCTCAATATGACTCTCTCCCCCTCCCCTCAATATGACACACTCTCCCCCTCCCCTCAATATGACACTCTCCCCCTCCCCTCAATATGACACTCTCTCCCCCTCCCCTCAATATGACACTCTCTCTCCCCTCAATATGACACTCTCTCCCTCCCCTCAATATGACACTCTCCCCCTCCCCTAAATGATACGCTCTCCCCCTCCCCTCAATATGACACTCTCTCCCCCTCCTCTCAATATGACACTCTTTCCCCATCCCCTCAATATGACACACTCTCCCCCTCCCCTCAATATGACACACTCTCCCCCTCCCCTCAATATGACACACTCTCCCCCTCCCCTCAATATGACACACTCTCCCCCTCCCCTCAATATGACACACTCTCCCCCTCCCCTCAATATGACACTCTCCCCATCCCCTCAATATGACACACTCCCCCTCCCCTCAATATAACACACTCCCCCTCCCCTCAATATGACACACTCTCCCCCTCTCAATATGACACACTCCCCCTCCCCTCAATATGACACACTTTCCCCCTCCCCTCAATATGACACACTCTCCCCCTCCCCTCAATATGACACACTCTCCCCCTCCCCTCAATATGACACACTCTCCCCCTCTCCTCAATATGACACACTCTCCCCCTCCCCTCAATATGACACACTCTCCCCCTCCCCTCAATATGACACACTCTCCCCCTCCCCTCAATATGACACACTCTCCCCCTCCCCTCAATATGACACACTCTCCCCCTCCCCTCAATATGACACTCTCTCCCCCTCCCCTCAATGTGACACTCTTTCCCCCTCCCCTCAATATGACACTCTCTCCCCCTCCCCTCAATATGACAGTCTCTCCCCCTCTCCTCAATATGACACTCTCTCTCCCTCTCCTCAATATGACACTCTCGCTCTCTCCCTCTCCTCAATATGACACTCTCCCCCTCCCCTCAATATGACACTCTCTCCCCCTCCTCTCAATATGACACTCTCCCCCTCCTCTCAATATGACACTCTTTCCCACTCCCCTCAATATGACACTCCCCCCCTGCAACTCACATCATACCCTCCCCCTGCAACTCACATCACTCTCTCCCCCCCTGCACCTCACATCACTTCCCCCCCCCCTGCACCTCACATGTCAGCAGCCCACCCCCCCTCACATGTCAGCAGCCCACCCCCCCTCACATGTCAGCAGCCCACCCCTCCCTCACATGTCAGAAGCCCCCCCCACATGTCAGCAGCCCACCCCCCCACATGTCAGCAGCCCACCCCCCCTCACATGTCAGCAGCCCACCCCCCCCTCACATGTCAGCAGCCCACCCCCCCTCACATGTCAGCAGCCCACCCCCCCTTCACATGTCAGCAGCCTACCCCTCTGCATCAGCCCGTTTTTCACACCCACCCCCCACCAGCCCGTTTTTCACACCCACGCCCCACCAGCCCGTTTTTCACACCCACGCCCCACCAGCCCGTTTTTCACACCCACCCCCCACCAGACCGTTTTTCACACCCACCCCCCACCAGCCGTTTTTCACCCCCACCCCCCACCAGCCCGTTTTTCACACCCACCCCCCCCACCAGCCCGTTTTTCACACCCACCCCCCACCAGCCCGTTTTTCACACCCACCCCCCACCAGCCCGTTTTTCACACCCACCCCCCACCAGCCCGTTTTATACACACACACCCCCACCAGCCCGTTTTATACACCCCCCCCCCCCCCCAACCAGCCCGTTTTATACACACACACCTTTTAGATCAGCACATCCTCTCTCCCCGGTACTAAGCCCCGCCCCCGGCATCCTGCTATTGAAAAAAAAAATACTCACGGCTGCCTCATGCTGCTGCTGCCCCCACGCACCGCAAAACCCGGGGGAGGGGTGGTGGAGGAGGGGGTGGAGGAGGGGGGGGATGAATCGCCGCCATTTTTTTACACTTTTTTTCAACTTTTTTTTTCAACTTTTTTGTTTTAAATTAATTTAATTAATTAACTGGCGCCCGGCCGGTCTCATCGCGGGCCGCACAGAGAGGCCAGGCGGGCCGCATGTTGTGCAGGCCTGCTGTAGTGTAATGTAATACAATGGAGGCTCTCTAACTTGGAAGTGTCCCTAGATGACAGGAAGGTGCAATCTAACTGAATAATGTTGTGGCCGGATGTCTTTGTGGTAGCACAACACTATTAAAGACACTGAGGGGGAGAATCGCTAACTCCGGCACAGGTTATCGCACCGTGGTTCCATGGCGTGATTTTCCCCTCCAAATGATCAGTTACAGTATGTTCTGCCAATTTTTATTTTCATCACCCAACAGTTTCTCTAATCTCCAAAATTAGCTAAAGCCCTACCAGCCGGTTCCCTTTATGGGGTTTATGTATTCATGGCTGTACTGCCAATGTGGCACAAGAATTACAAGATTCTAAATTATTTTAGCAGAACAGATTCCTTGATTTACAGCTCCTAATAAGGGGTATTGGATTTAACCTTCACTCGTTTGGGAGCCAAAAATAAAACACACACTAGACACACACACACACACACACACACATAAATACACATATAGACACATTTACATATTGAGATGTACATTGATGTACAGACATACACACATACAGACATTGATGTGCACACATACAATTACACACACACACACACACACACACACATACCTAAGCATACACACAGAGATACATATTGAACATAGGCACCCACACTGAAATGCTGCAAATTCAAAATTACATTTTCATAAAATGCTGTCCAGTTTACAACGTAAAATTGTTTTATTATACCTTTCTTAAGAATTACAAAATTTCAACCTATGGAACTTGTTATGGGTTCAGACTTTTATTTTTATTATTAGACTTCAGCTTCTAATTGAAGTGTATACAGTATAATGTTGTTTGTTAATTTAGGGGCTTGCTGCAATTTGGGAATATCAGTTACACAATTGAACCCTTAAACACATCGTCTATATTTGAGCATGTCCTGAGAGAAATAAAGCCTGACTTTGATGATATTCTTGCATATAACGACAATGACACAAATATTGACATGACACAAATGAAACCACTGCCTTTCTTCATATCAGAGAAAATGCTGCAAGTGAGTAACTAAATATATTTTTAAAATAATTGTTGTATGCTGCTTCCCCCTACCTTTATATGTAGAGATTCCGGATTTAGGGTTTAACCGAAAACTCCCACTGATTGATCATCTTCTACTGTACTTCCGGTTAAAACCAATGAAAACTGGAAATTTAGCATAATTTCCTTTTGAATTCCACCTCTTTTAGCAGCCCAGCGATTGGTAGGAGACGAAAGCAGCATGGAATGCACCGATTAACACCAAATTCAAATATGTGTCAATTTGTTTCCATTATTAACACTGATTGTCATGGAAGACCAGGTCTTTTAAAAAATGTATACAGGGCTCATTCAATAGGCAAAACAAGGTAGGGAAATAAAATGGGGTTTATTTGGATAAAAACCTCGGAAACACAACAGAAATTGAAAAGACAGAAATATACACACTTACAGGGGTCCAGGGGTTGACATCTAGCCTTTGCTAGGTGCAGGACGTCCGCTTGCAAGGGCTTACCCTGATCGGGACCTTGTCCTGGAACGAAATTCGTCAGAAAATCCTGACCGGAACCTTGTCCTGATCGTCCTGGAACTGATTTCGGCAAGAAATCCTGACCACGACCGCTACTGTACGTTCGATTTGTAGAACTTGGCCACAGAAGACGGGACTTAGTCTCTGTGAGGCAGACTTTCCTAACTTCAAAACGAAACCGGGAGCTCTGCTATTTGTAACAGAACAACTTTGAAAAGCCTGCCCTAGCTTTATCGACTTAAGTCATTGGATGGCCTGTTTCTCTGAGGCTTCTCATTACATACCCTCCAATGAGCTGTGTTGAGGAGGGAGGAGCGACCAATCCGAGTGTGGGAAGTCCTCCCTGCCAGCCAATAGGAATAGGGGCTCGTCCTTTCGCTGACGGCAGAGGAGGAGGATTGCCAAGCTGGCTCGAAAAGCTGTGTGAGTGGGAAATATGATTTAGCCAATGGGAGAAGCGCCTACGAACTATCTCCCCCAGCTAACTCATTGACGCCCGTTGCCACCAAGTCTGGCAGGTACAAAAGATATCCCCACAGGGTGCCCTTTGTTCTCCGGATCTGGCAATTCGCCCTTCCTCGCCCACCAAACGGTCTTCTCACCTCTGGACATCCTCTCCTCTTTGAACTAGAGACTCTGTACAGACATGCCGGTGTCTATGCAGATGCTCTGGCTGACTGTATAGAGTCTTATAACAAATGTATAAAACATTACAAAGTACACTTTAATAAAGTATGGACCTTGGGGGACCTTATACTTATAAGGGAAATGAGTTTGGGATATTTGGGCTCGAAACTCAGGAGTCTGGGGGACAATGGGTTGCCCCAGTGTAATTCACCCTGCATACCGGTGAATCATGCCTACTCGCCGGGGAGAATTAAAGGACTACCAATAACTTCGGCCCCGAACTCCTGCAAACCAAATAATTGCATTTCTACCCAAATATCCCACCTACAATGTGCACGTGCGAAATTTCAGTTCTAGGGCAAAGGGAACATGTACACAGGAAAAGCAGGGGACACTTTAATTTTGACATGTATAATCCTTGGTCCCTGGCTTATGGTGCTATGTAGCTACCAGGGACCCCACGCTTTCAGGGGTAATCATATGGGCTTAAACATTTTATTGTATAGTCTGGTTACCCCCTCCCGTCACACTGATCAACACAGATGTTTTACAAAAATGAAATCACCGGGAAAAAAACAGTTAAAAATAAAGATAGACAACCGGAATCTCTATTTGTATGCTTTATTACTATGGGTGTCCAGTATAAAATATATTCCATGAAATTAATTGGTTGTCTTTGAGTAACTAAAATTATATTTCTGTATGTATATTGCATTCTGACCTCTTAAAGGAGCAATCCACCCTAACTAAACTTCATTTTTTTTTCCAGAATTGGAACTGGGCGGTCCTCCAGAGCTGAACTGCACTATTTTCAGCTCTGGGAACCCCCCGCCCCACCTCGAGATACTCACTGTTGAAGTTACTGGTATTACTTTCTTGTTGATTTAGGAGATTTAAATGGCCACCCAATAGGAAGCCACAGCTGATGATGGTGCAGCTTCCTATTAGCACGAGACGTAGCAACTATTTTGTTTCCCCTGAGCGATATTTAAAGTTCAGTCTTTTTTTTTTTTTTTTTGCATTTATTTTTTTACTTCAATAGTTTCATGTGTGCAATCTCTAATTAGCTAAAGAACAGTATAGCTGCAGGTCAATTCGTTTTCCATGTATTGATAGGTCGAAATTTGGTGACATATTAAAAGCTGGCATTTGTTTATAATCTGCTTGACTGGCAGTGGAAGCTCATGAATATTCATGAGCATTCCTGCACTGACAAAGGGCAGGGCTGACAAAGGGGTGTGCCAGGGCTTGTGATAGGACATGAAGGGGCAGTGCCTTAGCAAATGGCTGTTAAAATAGAATACAAGAACATTGGTCTTTCAAAGTTGTTTTTTTTAAAACAGAAAATGCTAAAAGTATTTTTTCTTACTACAGAACTGATTTATTAAAAAAAACACACATGCAGGATATTGACTGAACTGCAGCTTTAAACCTGGTAACCAACAAGTACCTTGGTAACAGCGGGATCCCCAGGGCTGAATATAATGGCGTTTGGTTGGAGGGGGCCCCCAGTTCCCTCCCTGGGGGAAAAAAAACGAGTAGGAGGCTCATTAAAAATCAAGCCAGACTATTTTACTTCCTGTGAAGGTGTCTATAAGTATGAGTGTTTTCTGTCATAAACTAGGGGAAATGGATCTTCAAATAAAAAGCAAAGCAGGAGATAATTAATCTAGAGCAAAGAGAAATTAGAACAATGTGTACATGAAATAATTAACATGTAATACAATCAAACAATGTCCTGAGACCCCAGCGTACAAGGATCTGTGAGGTTTCCACTTTGTAGTTTTTGTAATTCATGAAAATGTTCCTGGTGATAGCATGGCAAAAATGTTTTTTTTTTATTATAAGTAATGTCATTAATAAAACTATTAGTAGGCACATATATCATAGTACCTCTGTTTTTATAACATGTTTTCTCTTTTGTTATTAGTCAAGAAAAAATGTTCATGATCAGAACAGGTTTTTGAAACTGTACTTGGTTGTAAGTAAAGAGGCGGTAAGTGTATGCTTTCCATATTATTTCATCCCTTTAAGTACCGGAGGTCCCACGGCCCCTCCGGAACTCGAGATCATGTGACCACTACCCGACGCGATAATGGGATCGCTCCCTCACTGATGACGGAAGGAGAGGAGTCATCCCTCTTTCATCCGCCATCATTGCAGATCGTGATCACCACTAAGAGATTGGTCCTTTTTTTTTTTTTTTTAAACCTAGATACTACTGTACACATGGTGCACCAAGGGTTCCAGAATCCATTACATAGCAGCTACGTTGTTGGGTACTCAAAAGGATAAACAAAACACCACCTGTTTTCATGGTACAGCCCTTCAACCACGAATTAGGTTTTGCTAGTGGATTACACCTTAGAATGTATTCCAAGTGATGGGTTAACTTCTGAAAAGATTAGATAGCCGGTGTACTGTATGAGACAATGTGACAATTCATCGAGAGATATATTGTGGGTTGTGCATCAACGTCTAACCAGTTTTGAAATTTGTAGACTTGATTCATAACCCCTTTGTATATCTTGGTTATTTGTAAATTCTTTAAAGCTGACAATGACATCTGCAATGTAGAACATCAGCAAGTTGGTTTAGCTCTCTTAGCAATATTTCATGGATATGTTACCCAAATATTACAAAATGTCCTACTCACTACTTCTAATCTAAATAAATAATCTGATCTAAATCTAAGATCATCTTCCATAATGAAAAAAATAACCATCAATTATCCTTTATTCTCTTACTATGCTTCCCACTATATGGTTACATATGGTTTTTTTTTTGTTGCAAGGCTGTATATTCTATAGATATCAAAGCAATCAGAATGTTTATCATTTTCATTGGATTAGAAATAAAAAGTTATCTTTTGTAGTATGAAAAGCTGGGGGGAAATGAAGAAAAAGTAACTGCAGAAATGATTACACTCGTCACCTATTTAAATACGGTATGTTCTTGCTTATATATTTATGCTATATCTTCATAAATAGTCAAACATAAAAGTACAATGTTGATTTAAGAAACTTGTGACTTGCTTTTTAGATATACTTTAGACAGAACAAATAAAGTGAACAAAATTTTTTTTTTTTAACAAAAATGTATTTATTGCACATTCACTTTCATGCTCATACTGTATTTTTTTTCTTTGAGGTTTCATGCATTACTTGGATGCTTTGTATCACTTCCCCCTCCCCCCTTGAACAAAGAATTCCAAGTGAAAGCAAAAATTTGTGTGTTTGCAGTTATTCATCCCATTCCGACTGCAAATTCAGCTTGTTGGACTGGAGATTTGGACAGACTCAAACAAAATACCAATGAATAGTTCGCTTGAGGAAATTCTAGACAGTTTTTTGCATTGGAGAGAGGGAAATCTGGTTTTTCGTCAAATGCATGATATTGCATATTTGATAATGTAAGTAAGACCATGCTGCAGTTTTCTTTTAAAAGCAAGCATTTGTGTATATATCTAGTACTCACTGTGCTCATTTGTATGTCATTACCCAGAATCCCCGGGGCTTCAGTGGAAGCACTAATAATAGGGAAAGGCAGGGTTGCAGACCTGTCTAAGACATGCAAATGGCCCACATGTGGTATTTTCATTTACTGTACACTGTACCACGGTGGAGGGTCTTTATCACTATTTTACCCACCATAACTTTTTTTTTCTTTTGGTTTTCATACAAACAAGAAACATTATTGGGATGGGGAGGGAGGATTAAAAAAATAAGAGGAGGGGGTGTTAGGGGAGGGTAAGGGTTATTGTATATTATTACAAATTATACATGATTTATACAGGCTTACAAGTATTTTTTATACAGGGTTCTGAAAAAAAGAACAAGGGTGTTCTTTATGACTCAGTCTAGTGTGATGGAGAGGGTGGTTCTGAGGGGGGGAGGGAAGCATATGGGAAGTAGGAAAGTGAAGGGATTGGGGGAGGATTGGTTCAGGTCACTAGTGTTGCCGATAGTGTCTTGATATTAATCTAGTTAGACTTTCCCGTAAAGGGAGAATTTTTGTACAGCCCCAACAGATATGTAGCATTGTGACTACTTGGTCGTATTCACATCAACATCTATCAGAGCAGGATGGATACACATGGTGCCATTTGAGTGGCGTTAAATACCAGTGGTACATTATTTTATAGGAAATTCCCTTGGCTAACATATTTATGAAAGTTTTTTTGCTGACTCCCAATCGTCCATGTCCAGTACTTGGCCTAGATCCTTTTCCCGCTGTAACATATACTTGTCTGTTACTGTATATCAACTTTCGAAATTATCAGTATTTTATATACTGTAAATGTTATACCCTGGGACTCTGAGGTCGAGTGACATAGGTCCTCAAAGGTTGTTTTGAATCTAGTGGGGGAGTATGAATCTACAAAGTATTTGATCTGTCGATAAGCCAGGAAGTTGCTATAGGGCATAATATATTTGCTGCTGGAGAATTGAAAGGATTTGCAGCAACCCCCTCTCCAGGAAATCCTGAATGCTCGTCACCCCACACCACTCCCAACTAGCAAGTGCCTCTGCACTCATCCCAGGCGGGAATGAGGAATTTAAAAAAACTTGTTGGCGTGATTAAATATACCCAGGGGTTTTGGACATCCAGACGATATCCCTGAGTGGTGCTGGCTTGCCTATATATCCACCCATCGTGTGTTCCACAGACTATCATACCAATGGTTTAGTTGGCCTATTTGTGTTGCTTTGTAGTATTTGACTGTTCGGCACTCCAAGACCTCCCATTGTGCTAAGCTGTTGCAGAATACATTTTTTTTATTCTGGGGGATTTGTGGATCCAGATGTATTTGTTAAATTCCTTCTGAAGTTTAGTAAGGTTATAATTTGAAATCTTAATTGGGAGTACATAAAAATAGTAGAGAAGCTTTGGGAGAATGGTCATCTTGAGGGCCGCTAAACAATCAAACCAAGATAGCTCATATCCCCTCCATTCCATTAGGAGGCCCACTATCTTCATGTAAAGTTAAGGCTAGTTATTTATGTATAACGTGTTCTAGTGGAAAGTAAAATTGACTCCTAAAATGTAAAGTGAGATTCACACCATGAGAAATCAAAATGTAGTTTTAACAATTTCAACGTCTGAGGAGCCAAATGTAATCCTAGGGCTGTGGATTTGGATCAGTTTATTTTAAAATTAGATAACACGCCAAAATTCAGGCGATCTTTATATAGATTGGGTAGCGACGTCAAGCATTCACTAAGGGTCAGGACAATATTGTCAGCAAATAGTCCCAATTTATATTGTGAACAATCTACGGTTATTCCAGAAATGTTGAGGTTTGCCCAGATTTTATTAGCCAGTGGTTCCACTGATAGGACAACAATAAGGGGGGACAGTGGACACCCCTGTCTGGTACCGTCGTTCTGAATATTAATTGGAGATGACTGATATCCACCAGATGTCACTTTAGCTGTGGGGTTCGAATATAATGCTTTCACCCCCATGATAAATTTAGTGCCGTAATTTTGTTTCTGTAGCACTTGGAAAATGCAGTCCCAACTTAGTCGATCAAAAGCCTTTCCGGCATCTAGGCTAATTATGACTGATGGGGTCTTATTTTCCTTTGTATGGTGTATGACCTTGACCAATCTCCTTGTGTTGTCCCAGGCCTGGCGGCAAGGGATAAACCCCACCTAGTTAGGATGTACCAATCCAGGAAGGTAATTATTCAGCCTGCACACCCAGACCTTGGCATATATCTTAAGATTTAACAAGATCGGTCTGGCGCTGGTGCATTCACTTTGTTGTTTTTTCCTTCTTGATGTATCACCACTTTTGTAGCCTCAGTCATTTATTGAATCTAGGGCAGGCTGTACCCAACATGAAGTGATTAAATAGTTGGGTCACGTAAGGAAGGAGTGTTTGGGCACATTTTTTGTAATAGCCATATGAAAGGCCATCCTGGCCACAAGACTTATTGCTTTTTAATGCTTGGATTTCCTCCGTTCTAATAGGGAGTTTTAGTCTTGCCTGGCAGCATCCGGGAAAATATTGGTGGTGTTGGATGTGGTATAGGAATGTATTTTGGAGGGTATCCCCTGAGATTCCCTGGTTTGGTTGCTATTTAGATTATATAGTTCGGCATAATATTCCCTAAATTTTCACAGATCAGTTCAGTTTTGGGTCCGTAATCAATGAACCCGTTTTCCCTTTCATTGAATTGATATTATATTGTGCGTTTCTTTTATTCAGTTTAGCTGCCAGAAGGGAGTCTGCTTTATTAGCTTTAGTATAGTATTTCTGTTTAAGCCATCTGAGTTTCTGTTTGGTATGGCTTAAGAGTAGATTTAGTTTGCCCCTTACATTCAGTATTCTGTCTGTTAGTTTTTTTAGAAGGCTTGCTCTTATTTAGGCTTTCCCATTGTTCTAGTTCTTTAATTAATAGAAAGGGTTGTTTTAATCTGATCTTTTTGTTATGCAAAGATATACTGTACTAATGCAGACTCCCGAATAACAGTCTTATGTGCCTCCCAGAGGGTTGATGGAGTTACTTCTGTTGTATTATTTATTTCAAAGTCATTTCTAATGCTATTTTCTATATATTGTCTTGAGGCTGGGTTGCATAGTATTGTCTCATTCATTCTCCATTTAAAGTGGTCGGATGGACGTCCCAATCCTCTGAGACTGGGGGTTATAGGGGCATGGTCCGACCATGTAATCAGATGTTAGTGTGGGAGACTGAGTTGCAGAGTGGGTTGTCTAGGAGAAAAGAAATTCTTGAGTATGAGAGATGTATCCGAGAATAAAATGAAAAGTCTTTATCTGTGGGATGTGTATGTCTTCGTATGTCAGTAGTATTTAGCTGGGCACAACATTCTTGTATGTTCCTGGAAGTTAGTTTATCCCTAGTACTTGGATTCTGGTTTTGAGAATGTGATTTATCAGTCCAACAGTCCATAACTGCATTGAGTCTACCCCCAATAATAAGATGTCCTTTTCTCAGTCTTTGGATCTCAATAGCTAAATTTTTAGAGAAGCTCCCTGATGTGTGTTCGGGCGTATATGTTTACTAGAGTAATCACAGAATTCCTAATCATAGTTGTTACAATTAAGTATCTCCCCTCTAAAGCGCACATGGACGACAGTTCCTGAAAGGGAATGTTTTTATGAATTAGTATGGCAACACCTTTTGTCTTGTTAGCCGCTGTGGTATAGAATATTAATGGGAATTGGGCATTTCTAAGAAGGTGGCTATCTTTTGCAATCAGATAATGTCTCTTGAAGGAAAATTATTTGGCTTTTAAAATGTCTTTTTCAGCAAACAGAAGTCTCCTCTTTTGTGGGTATTAAGCACTTTTACGTTGTAGGAAAGACACTTGATTGACATTGGTGAGGAGTGCATTCATTTATGTGTCATGCCTGGGCAAGTTTTGCCAGAAAAGATGTCTCTTGAGAGATGTCTGATTTTGGATATTGTGTGGGACATCTGTGATTGTTTTTACCACCATTGAGGACTAAGGATAAATGTGGTGGATGGAGGGAAATTTCTTGACCTGAGGGAAAGGGGTTGGGGTACGGTACACACAAACATTTTTTAATAGTCCAATCTTGTTAACACTAGATGGACAACTTGAAACTACTCGTGACAAGAGATGCACATGCAGGGCTCTAATAAGGCATCCCCCAGCTCTGGGGCATGTGGCATCAGACGGCCTCAAATCAGGGGTCACACCCGTAACCAGACGCTCTCCCGTTACACGGGACCATCGCCCTAACATTATGGCTAATGAAGGTTTGAGAAAGTATAAAGAGAAGTAACCCAAGTAAAGCACTCAAGCTCCCACTCTGAATGATTGATGTGGAATTTAAAAATAAACTTTAATTACAATTAACTAAAATACAGGGTGTTAAAATGATAAATAAGACACACATTGGATCCTATGTCGAGTGTAATATAAACTCTGGATCCTACTATTATTGGCAAATGAGGAATAAATGATTCATCAGATACCCTTTACGGTCCTTAAATACAAAGGATCCGCACCAAGTGGTAATTAAGGGGGAGAGAGTATATGTTCAGTTAATTTCAATGTTTGTGCATACACGCTGCAAACGTTTCGTACTGCAGTATCCTCTGGTAATTGCCTGTAGTCAAGTGAAGGTGCCTGTATCTTGACTAGCTGAAGCCTGCTGTACTGCACTGTTGCTAACAGACAGCAGGATCTTCTAGTCTGTAAATAGTCCTTTTAGTGCAGGCACCAATAGAGAGGAACTTAAGTGTCTACAGTTAAAAACCTTCCGTAGAAGGGCCACATCCCAATCACCTTTCCTTGGACCACTCGAGAATTGGTCAATGCCCTGAAACGGGATAGCATTCATATCTCCATTATGGCAGTTATGTACATGCCTTGACAATGACTTGTCAACCTTATTGCGAATCGTTCCAATGTGCTCAAGCACCAGCTGCTTTAGGTAACCTTTAGTATTCCCTATATACTGTACAGTTAGGTCCGGAAATAATTAGACACTGATACAAGTTTTGTTATTTCGGCTGTGTACCAAAATAAATTCAAGTTACAGTTAAATAATGAATATGGGCTTAAAGTGCAGTCTATCAGCTTTAATTTGGGGGTATACACATCCAAATTGGAGGGAGGGTTTAGGAATTACATCTCTTTAATATGTAGGCCCCTCTTTTTCAAGGGACCAAAAGTAATTGGACAATTTACTCAAAAGCTGTTTTATGGACAGGTGTGGGCTATTCCTTCGTTATTTCATCATCAATTAAGCAGGTAGAAGGTCTGGAGTTCATTTCAGGTGTGGCATTCGCATTTCGAAGCTGTTGCTATGAACCCACAACATGCGGTCAAAGGAGTTCTCAATGCAAGTGAAACAGGGCATCCTTAGGCTGCAAAAAAAAGAAAATCCATCAGAGAGATAGCAGGAACATTAGGAGTGGCCAAATCAACAGTTTGGTACATTCTGAGAACAAAAGCTCTGCAACACAAAAAGGCCTGGACTTCCACGGAAGACAACAGTGGTGGATGATCGTAGGAACCTTTTAATGGTAAAAAAAAAAACCCTTCACAACATCCAGCCAAGTGAAGAACACTCTCCAGGAGGTAGGCATATCATTATCCAAGTCTACCATAAAGAGAAGACTTCATGGGAGCAAATACAGAGGCTTCACCAAAAGGTGCAAACCATTCATAAGCCTCAAGAATAGAAAGGCCAGATTAGACTTTGCCAAACAATATCTAAAAAAGCCAGCGCAGTTCTGGAACAACATTCTTTGGACAGATGAAACTAAGAGCAACCTGTACCAGAATGATGGGAAGAAAAAAGTATGTAGAAGGCTTGGAACAGCTCATAATCCAAAGCATACCACATCATCTGTAAAACACAGTGGAGGCAGTGTGATGGCATGGGCATGCATGGCTTACAATGGCACTGGGTCACTAGTGTTTATTGATGATGTGTCAGAAGACAGAAGCAGCCGGATGATTTCTGAAGTGCATAGGGATATATTGTCTGCTCAGATTCAGCCAAATTCAGCGAAGTTGATTGGACGGCGCTTCACATTACAGATGGACAATGACCCAAAACATACTGCGAAAGCAACCCAGGAGTTTTTAAGACAACAAAGTGGAATTCTTTCATTCTGCAATGGCCATGTCAATCACCTGATCTCAACCCAATCGAGCATGCATTTCACTTGCTGAAGACAAACATTAAGGCAGAAAGACCCATGAACAAACAACAACAGAAGACAGCTGCAGGAAAGTCCTGGTAAAACATCACAAAGGAGGAAACCCAGCGTTTGGTGATGTCCATGCGTTCCAGACTTCAAGCTGTCATTGCCTGCAAAGGATTCTCGACAAAGTATTAAAACGGAACATTTTATTTATGATTGTGTTAATTTGCCCAATTACATATGTGCCCCTGAAATAAGGGGACTGTGTATGAAAATGGTTGCAATTCCTAAACGTTTCATACGATATTTTTGTTCAACCCCTAGAATTAAAGCTGAAAGTCTGCACCTATATTGCATCTCAGTTGTTTCATTTCAAATCCATTGTGGTGGCGTACAGAGCCAAAATTATGAAAATTGGGCAAGTGTCCAATTATTTCCGGACCTAACTGTATATCTTGCCGCAAGTACAAACTCCTGGATAGATGACCCCTGTGCGTAAGCAGTTTTTGAAAGTTTGAATCTGATAGGACTTGGACTGATCCCAATTCCTAAACTGTTTGGTTGTTCTCATATACTGGCAGGCTTTACACTTTTGGCGAGAACAAAAAAACAACAAAACGACCTCGCTACTAAAATAAATTCAGGGACTGTGAAAATACACTGTGTACCGTGATATAATTAATATCAAATCCCAATTACCCAACACTATAGTGAATGTGGAAATGACACATCAACAACAAATAGTGAAACATACATAACTTTGCAAAGGTATATAGGAGAGCGTCTGCAGCTGTTGAACTGAGGTGGCTCAGCATCCCCTAAAACTTCAGGAGAATAAAGACAAACAAACAGCGCACAACGCTCATAGTGAAGTAAATTTTAGTTAAAAAGAATACTAAAAAGGGGGTAAGTATTCTGCGTACATCAAGTAAGACAATCAAGAGCATTCCATGTGACAAGACATGGGTTGCCAAAGCACCAGAACAGGACAGGTCAAGGACAAAGTCGTCGTCTGGATACCCTCGGATGGTATTTGGAAGTGGTCGTTCTCCTGACGGTAGGTGGCCCCTCACATAGTGGCACAATTTGATCCTCCTTGGAGCAGATGTCCCGTTAGCTGACCTCTCTCAGGGACGGCATTGATTGAAAAGTATACTTAGCCCCTTTTTTAGTATTTTTTTTTTTTTACCAAAATTTACTTCTCTATGAGCGTTGTGCGCTGTTTTTTTGTCTTTACACCTTAGGTACCTGATAGGGGCCCTCGGTTTTGGTGGTATCCATGTTCTAGTTGTTAACTCATTGAAGTGGCTGTGGAAGAGCATATCCTTAAGGTTTCGTGCCCGTCAGCTGACCATTGAGGGATGGTCCTTTAGAGTCTCACTGATGTGTTCATCTGCTCTCAGAATGTGCCAGTATTTCTGTATAATTGCATGTGCCAAATGCCACTGGCTGTTCAATGTACCAACAAAGTGTATTACACCATCGCAAGGTACACAAATTTGATCAGTAAGTAGGGACCTACGTGTACTGTACTTGGCTGTTTTGTAGGCCTTTTTGATTGTCTTCTTGCTATAGCCTCTATCCATACAGCGATTGGACAGGCTTTTCTTTCAATTCAAATTCCACATCTGAGCCGCAGTTCCTTCTAATCCTTAGGAACTGGCCAGTGGGGATGCTATTAATCTGTGCCTTTGGATGATGACTGGTGGCCATTCAAGTCATATTCAAGGGAAAGGTGTAGATTGTACTGATTGATATTTAAGGTGTCAATTAATTCCTTGAGTTTGACCTCTGGGCCACGCCACAGCAGTAGCACATCGTCGACGTACCGGACCCAGAGATCAATGCAGGACGTATACGGTTCAAGGTTCTCGGAGAAGACTACCTGGAACTCCCAGGCTCCAGCTAGTCAACACACAGGCTACAGGCAATTACCAGAGGTTACTGCAGTACGAAACGTTCGTAGCGTGTATGCACAAACATTAAAGTTAACTGATCATATCCTCTGTCCCCCTTAATTACCACTTAGTGTGGATCCTTTGTTTTTAAGGATGGTAAAGGGTATCTGATAAATCATTTATTCTTCATTTTCCAATAATAGTAGGATCCAGAGTTTATATTACACTCGACATAGGATCCAATGTGCATCTTATTTGTCATTTTAACACCCTGAATTGTAGTTTATTGTGATTAATTAAAGTTTATTTTTAAATTCCACATCAATCATTCAGAGTGGGAGCTTGAGTGATTTTACTTGGGTTACTTCTCTTTATACTTTCTTATTATCTATTACCTACCCAAGAGCACTGCTCCCAACCTACATTTAGCTGAAGTGGGGTTCCCCTGTCTGACTCTCAATAATGAAGGTTTGAGTGAGAACCTTAAATGTCTCAGTCTCCCCTAGGAGTGTCTAGGAGAAAATACAAAATGTAGATCTCCATGGGAGGTGAGCACTACCCATGTTAAACATGCCTCGCTTTAGAGGGTTCTCAGATTGGATCTGCATATTATGTAAGGTGGCAGGCAATTTGGTACTATCGGCTCTTATCTAAACATTTAACTGCAGTTTGTAAATATCTTTAGACAATCAACAAGTTTAAACAGCTGGCTAAGGCCGCATCCATACTACCAGTGAGGCACGAACAAAAGGGCGTACCTCTATGAGGCAGGCCATAAAGCGCACAACCACGCAATGAAGCGCGATGCCGGGTCACGTGAGTGGTACAGCCAATGAGAGCGAACCGCTCACATGACGCCACGCTTTCCCGTCTCCCCCTCTTCATCCCAAAAACTGTGGATCGCCTCTAGGGCAGGTGTGTGTGACATCACGCGCTCAGTCACGCGCCTACTATATCCATGGCCTAAGACAGCAACGGAATAATGGGAAAAGGCTCATGAAATATTAACAATCCTAGTCCGGTATAGCCCAGTCAGCAGCCAAAAGAGCTGAATTTCTGGTATTACTCGAACGGATGCGCTCATACCGACCAGGATAAGAGGGATGATCATTACCTCCAAGCCACAGGATCGTCCCGGATCAGTCTACAACAGGGATCAGGATTACCAGCAGGCCATCAGAGAGAGATAAGGTCATCTGTACCGAAACATAGATTAGACCAGTGTAGATTCATCATTCAGGTGGGTCAGGTCTATTAGCCTGGGAAACGGGTCTCTCCCAAGCGCGGTGCCGAGCATCTAGGCCCCTTTGATGTGTGGTTGCCTCGGTCCATTCTCTGTAAGGAGGCCACTGGGCCTTTAGGCATGTCTCCATTACTGGACTTTGGACACGATCTGGAAGAACTCGGGAGCTGATGAAATCACATACTTCTTTTTCCATTTTCATTAATGTCACAGCTTCTAAACTTTAAAAACAGCTTGAAAGGGAATCCCTACCTATACTGAATCTGCTTTTTCCTCAGGACCTGAGTAATTAGTTGCTGACAGCTTCGGTTTAGAAGGGTTATGAGTGATATGTCCCTGTAAATCTGTAGCTAGTGTGTTTCATGTACAATGGAGGACATTTCTCTGGATTTGTGTAGAATCGCCTCTACGGTTTGGTAGTAATAGAGGTGTAAGATGACATTGCGGGGTCAGTTCATAGTGACAGCTCTAGACGATAGGGCTCTATGTATTCTATCAGTGAGAAATGCTTCTCAAGACATGTCTGGGAGTAGTTCTCCCAGGAGCTCCAGGACATATGCCTCCAGGTCCTCAGATTTTACCTCGTCCGGGATATGGATCTGCAAGTTATTTCTGCGGGACTGGTATCTTCCATACGCTCCTGGAGCATATCTATTAGAGCATGCATGTCCCTTACAGCATCGTAAACCTCATTTTGGCACTGTGGCATTTCATCTATTTTCTTTTTGATTGCTTCTGTTATGTCACCGAGGCTTGATAGATGCCTTTTTAATTTTGCAGTTAATTTTTGCAGCTCCTGTTGAAAGGCACTTAAGTAAGTGCTTAAGATCTGCCCTCATGGCACCCTTTGTGACTGTAACTTTAATGTCTGTGTATATCTACTATAACCGTGTTTCCCCCACCCGATCGCAGATTGGGGCCATTAAAGGGTGTATGGTGCATATACTTGCTGGCAACAGGAGGGCTGAGTCGTCCGCCGATGGTAATGGGGGCACAGGAACAGGCTTCTGAGGTTCATACCCCACATATCTCTTTAGCAGTGCAGCGCCTCCATCTGCCGTAGACTCCAGGAACTGAAGGTGATCTCCCACAGTAGAACTATTACCTCTCCCCCCAGTAAGGTCACGCACCAGGTAGGAGGTATATAACAGGAACGGTTTATTCACTCTGTACAGCACAGTTACACGGCAGGCTTCTGCCCAATGCAGTACTCTCAGCTCTCACTGACTGATGGTTGCTGGACCATCACTACAGGCCAAGGGCAACCGCAGCCGTCCTAGCTCTTCCCCACCTCCCTAGCAGAGGCAGAGGTATGGTCCACATTCACTCTCCCCCTGGAGGGAAGAGCACATGGGAAGGCCCCAATCTCAGGTTACCAGTTGTGTGATCTTCCTTCCTCATAGTGGGAAAGACAACTCCTAACTTTAGGGCGGTCCTGCCCTTAAGTATAGCAAGGAGGCGGGCACCCCGTTGTCCCAGCTACACCAGGATGTACCAAACACTGCTGCCACTCAAGTTCAGTACCAAAGGGAAGGGGGAAAACCCCATACTATACCAACTACTGGCAACCTGATTGTACACTACCGACACGTTTAATTTGAGCACGGCTAGCACCGCAAGCCGGGGGATGCCCCGGCGTGCTAGCCGCACTCCCTCAGCGTGATGCGCGGTCACGCGTCATCGGGTGCCTGCGCCCCCTGCACGCGCGTCCAGGGCTCCCCGAGGGAGCCCTGGTGTCCCGCGATGTGGGGGACGGCGGCAGGGGGTTCCGGGGGACCCGGCAGTGGGAGGGAGAGCGCCCCGATCGGAGGGCGCTCTTCCGCTGCTTCGGCGCGCGCCCGGCACCCTCCGGCGCGCGCCAGGTTACTGCTGCGGCCGAGAACGGGCAAATGCTCGAATAAACTCGGCCGCAGCAGTACCAGGGTTTACTGCCAGCCCAAGGGCAGAATAGTAGCCATCAGATGACCTGGCTACACTACTAATTTTCATTTATGTGCTTCCCTGCTGGGTTAAGTGGTAATGCCGAATTGAGAACGTTTTTCTATTTGTTGTGTGCGCTCTAATTTCAGTTAGTGACCCTAGATTCTCTATGCCGTTCATGGTTATATACTGTACTGTATGACTCGGTCATCTCCTTTCTAGACGAATTTATGCGGTCTATGTATCAACGTAGAGATGGACGCACTGCTCCGGTTTATTTAGAGCAGAGCTGCGACATATGTACTGTAAGAACTGTTTCTTGCATCTAATGAAACATTTACACCTGCGTCACTTCAGATATGGAGGATTTTTTGTGACAAAACAGGAAAATCATGGTGCAGAGGGACAAAAATGTACAACTTTTCGTTATAATCTATGCAGCATGTAACTCCTCCCCATGTCGTCCTACTGACTCTCCCCAAAGTGCAAACTTAAGCAGATAGGGCAACATTGTTTGATACTGTACATAGGTGCAGGGTGGAAAATGCCCTGGTTTTAGGGCAAACAACCTTTTTGCTGTAAAATTGGTGCACGGAAATGTTATTTTAGATTGCGCTAGTCTGCACCTACATACTACAAGATGAGCAAAGAAAAATTGAGCACCATCCACAAACGTAAAAAGATCCAGAGGAGGCTCACTCATAAAATATTGGACTTTATTGGGTCATACAAAAAAAAAACCTAACTAGGCAGCAAAACACAACGCGTTTCGAGCTTCATCATGGGGTAAAATTGTGGGTAAGATCGGCAATTTTAAACAAACTGATCCGCGCGTGACGTCAGACATTATGCTCCGCCCCCCACTACGTTCCTCGGTATAAGGCTGCGCTTATAGTGCTGGCGACAGCGATGTGACGCTGACGTTACGCTACGGTTGCTGGAAATTTTTTACGGTTGGTCTGGGCGTTTGTGAAATCTATGTTTTTTTTTGGTTTTGTTTGTTATTTGTATTCATAAAGTTTAGTCTATTGAATTAGCTTCATGTGGTTACACATATCCGTGGAGGATGTGTTGCTAAAAACACGCACGCGCGCATGACGACAGAAACTGGTTTAACCCCCTATTTTGTTAGTGGCATTAAAGTTTTGCCAATTGTGACTTCCCTTAACCAATAGGAACTCGCTCTTGTCAATGCTTACGGATGAACGTTGTGGGGGCGGGGTCTGACATCACACGCGAACCAGTTTGTTTAAAATTGCCGGTTATATCCACAATTTTACACCATGATGAAGCTCAAAACGTGTTGTGTCTCGTTAAGAGGTTTTTTTGTATAACCCAATAAAGTCCGGAATTTTTTATGAGTAAGCCCCGTCGGGATCTTTTTACGTTTGTGGACGGTGCTCCGTTTTTCTTGACTCATCTTGCTGTTCATTTCCACAGAAGCACATCATTGGACCAACCTGGACTATCCTAGATCTCCAAAATAGTTTGTTTCCTGGATATACATATGTCATTATAATAGTGGGTGAGAGATTCTTATTAGGTGTCAGGAATTGCTGTTGTGCACACCGACAGATTGCACTAGACTCCAGTCTCCCTAGACCTACTCTCTGATATTTGATATGACTACTTGACCTATGGAAGTATCCTAATCCCTTATATAATAAGGACAATATTGGATTGATGTTTGTCTGGTAGCACCAGAGTCTCCCTACATTGCATCTATGTACTAAGTTGACATTTCTCAATCATTTACTTTTTTTTTTTTGCTCACAGAAACTACTAAAAAATGTTTCTGTGCTACAAGGAAAAATAGAAAGTACGTCAAAATTGACTGGGGCGTAAACCCTAAAAAGTCTGTTTGTAGTGCAAACGCAGAATTATGTTGCATGTGTCCTCCAAAAATGTATTTGACACGACACAGATGTTCCATTATAAAAGTTACCAATATACAGCTCAACCCCGTTATAGCGCAATCCACTATAACGCGGATCCGCTTGTAACGCGGTTTGAGCATGGACCCCGAATTAAAAAAAAATTCAAAATTTTGTTTAAAAAAAAAGATATATATTATTTTTTTGCACACTGCACACACACAGCACACTGCATACACTCACTGCACACACTCACAGCATACACTCACTGCACACTGCACACACTCCGCACACTGCACTGAACATTGTATACACTCACAGCACACTCACAGCACACACTCACTGCACACACTCACAGGATACTGCACACACTCACAGCACACTGCACACACTCACAGCACACTGCACACACTCACAACACACTGCATACACTCACAGCACACTGCATACACTCACAGGACACTGCACATACTCACAGCACACACTCACACACTCACTGCACACTGCACACTGCACACACTCACAGGACACTGCACACACTCACTGCACACTGCACACACTCACAGCACAGTGCACACACTCACAGCACACTGCACACACTCACAGCACACTGCACACACTCACAGCACACTGCACACACTCACAGCACACTGCATACACTCACAGCACACTGCATACACTCACAGCACACTGCACACACTCACAGGACACTGCACACACTCACAGGACACTGCACATACTCACACACTCACTGCACACTGCACACACTCACAGGACACTGCACACACTCGCAGCACACTGCACACTGCACACACTCTCAGCACACTGCATACACTCACAGGACACTGCACACACTCACTGCACACTGCGCACACTCACAGGACACTGCACACACTCACTGCACACTGCATACACTCACAGGACACTGCACATACTCACAGCACACTCACTGCACACTGTACACACTCACAGGACACTGCACACTGCACACACTCTCAGGACACTGCACACTCACTGCACACTGCACACACACAGCACACTGCATACACACTCACAGGACACTGCACACTGCACACACTCTCACGACACTGCACAAACTCACAGCACACAGGATACACTCACTGCACACTGCACACACTCTCAGGACACTGCACACACTCACAGCACACTGCACACACTCACAGGACACTGCACATACTCACAGCACACACTCACAGCACACTGCACACACTCACAGCACACTGCACACACTAACAGCACACTGCACACTGCATACACTCACAGGACACTGCACACACTCACTGCACACTGCATACACTCACAGGACACTGCACATACTCACAGCACACACTCACACACTTACTGCACACACTCACAGGACACTGCACACACTCTCAGGACACTGCACACTGCACACACTCTCAGGACACTGCACACACTCTCAGGACACTGCACACACTCTCAGCACACTGCACACACTCTCAGCACACTGCACACACTCACAGCACACTGCACACACTCACAGCACACTGCACACACTCACTGCACACTGTATACACTCACACACTGCACACTGCATGCACGCACTGCACACTGCATACACTCACTGCACACTGCATACACTCACTGCACACTGCACACACTCACAACACACTGCACACACTCACAGCACACTGCACACACTCACTGCACACTGCATACACACACAGGACACTGCATACACTCACTGCACACGGCATACACTCACTGCACACTGCACACACTCACTGCACACTGCATACACCCATAGAACACTGTACACACTCACTGCACACTGCACATACTCACACACTCACTCACAGCACACTGCACACACTCACTGCACACTGCATACACTCATAGAACACTGTACACACTCACTGCACACTGCACACTGCACACACTCACAGCACACTGCACACACTCACTGCACACTGCACACACTCACAGCACACTGCACACACTCACTGCACACTCTCACAGCACACAACACTCTCCCCCCCCCCCCCCATATCTCTGGTGTCAGCTGCTTTTTAGTACTAAATAACTCAGGTATGATCTTAGTACATACTGTAGGCCCACAAATCTGTGGTTTGTAAATCTGCAGCTTGTAGGTCCCCCTGCCCACAATTTATATTGACTCTATGTTTGATCTTCATTTAATGCACATCAAAGTTACTTTTAAACAGATACAGTACAGTACGTAGCCACACATCTGAAAGCTTGCAGGTGAAGGTCACGTGTCACGGCTGCTTTAAATACCGTGCAAATCCTTTGCAAACTACTATTTTATCAATTATATCTGCTCCATATCATTTTGTTACATTTTGTTTGATTTTGCTTGTGCGTCACTTAAAGTCTTTTTTTTTCATATTCAAGTTTTAGACAGAGCGGGAATCCCCCAGGTATATCAACTTTTGGAAGAGCGTGTTCCCCTTATGGCGGAGCTGTTGTAGTGGTATGGTATCTGTACATTTAGACTTTATTTCACACTTTCTATAAAGAATAATTTTGTATCAAGAATATAGGAATGCTGACTCCAAAAGACTGTTCATGGTTCCACGGTTCAGCAATGTATCCGGCCGCTCCTCCTTCTCTTCCATGCTCCCCAAAACTGGAACAATCTACCGGAGACTCTCACAGCCACCACCAGTCTAAGTTCTTTCAAAACTAAAGCTGTCTCACATTTAACCTGGTCTGTAACTGTTACATACACCTATAAAATATATTATCTCTAACTGTGCATGCTACGTATTGTATATAATGTATACCCTGTTCACTTATGTAACTGGATTTGTAACCATGTATTATTTGTCATCTTAACTCTATGCCCAGGACATACTTGAAAAAGAGAGGTAACTTTCAATGTATTACTTCCTGGTAAAAGATTTTATAAATAAATACATTTCTTTACAGGCGGTGTTCGCTTTTGTACAGGCTTTTTTTGCCCATGCTAACTTTTCTCTTCTGCACATCTTCTCATATCTTTGTGTTGCATAGTAGATGAGGTTGAAAAAGACATACATACATCCATTAAGTTCAAACAATGCTAAATTTAGAGAACAGATACTTTAACTTATATTTGTACTTACAGTATATTAAGTCAGAGGAAGGCAAACAAAAAACTCCAGTGAAACATCCTTCCCATGTTTACTTATTTGGTATATGACTGTATACCTTTCCTTTCTTAAAAGATGTCCAACCTTTTTTTTTAAAGATATCTATTGTATCTGCTATCACAGTCTCCATGGGTAGCGAATTCCACATTTTAACTGCCCTTACTGTAAAGAACCCTTTCCTTTGTTGCTGGTGAAATCTCCTTTCCTCCAACATTAAGGGCTGACCCTGTGTTGTTTGTACTGCTCTTGGGATGAATAGTTCCTTTGAAAGCTCCCTGTATTGTCCTCGAATATATTTGTATATAGCTATCATGTCCCCTCTTTGACGCCACTTTTCCATTGTCATCAAATTTAATCTAGCTAGCCTCTCCTCATAAATCAGATTGTCCATCACCTTTATTACTTTGGTGGCTCTTCCCAGCACTCTCTCTAGTTCCATAATGTATTTTCTATGGAGTGGTGCTCAAAATTGTACTCCATATTCATGGTGTGGTCTTACTAATCCTTTATAAAGGGGCATAATTAGGTTAACTTCCCTTCCATCCAGTGCCCATTTGATGCAAGATAAGATCGTGTTTGCATTTGCAGCTACTGCATGACTTTGGGACTGTTGCTAAGCCTGCTATCTACAAGCACTCTTAAATCCTTCTCCATCAAGGATTCTCTTTATTTATTACCATTTAATTTGTAAATCGCCTGTTTATTCTTGCTTTCCAAATGCATAACCTTACATTTATCTGTATTAAACCTCATCTGCCATTTGCCTGCCCAAGTTTCCAGTCTCTCCATGTCCTTCTGGAGATCAATTACATCCTGATTCTACTACCTTACCCTATTTAATGTCATCAGCAAAGATGGAGACTTTGCCCTCTATGACAACCTCAAGGTCATTAATAAACAAGTTAAAAAGCAGGGGTCCCAGTACGATCCATGAGGTACTCCACTCCCAACTGTTGCGAAGAAGCACTAAGGGGGGGGGGGCGGTATATTTGGGCCTCAGAAGCAGTATTAATGCTTGATGGACTAATGAAGAATCCCAATACTCTGCATTTTGCTTTGAAAAACCATTAAATGCGCCCCATTAAATGTGCCATAAATTACACTGCAACCTAATTTGAAAAACCATTAAAATGTAGCTTTGGTCATGTAACAGTTCAAACATTTAGCAGCATATTGGTACTGGAGCAGGATTTCGTACATGTATTTTAATGGACCAACATGAAACTTAAATTGACACATGGACTTTTAAGATTTCACACATTTGCAAATGTATTATACTACAGACTGTGGTATGTAGTAGAAAAATGTTTTTTTTACAATTGTCTCAAGTAAAACATATTACAAGGTCGAATTGAAATGTCATGGGCATCATGGCTAAATGGTCCAGGAACTGGTCCAAAAATGATGTACTGTTGGTAAAAATAAAAATAGCCTTTGCTTTAGATTTTATATGTGTGTGTATGATGTTGTTTCTCTTATTTTGTTTTAACATGTATTTCTCTTTTTTTTTGTACGTAGTACTCAGCGGATAAAAATGTTGAAACCTTCTCACCTATTTTTGCTCATTTTCTGGCTCATAACCTGGGAATCAAACACGACAATAACTTGGTGTGTGTTTGTACTGCACCATACTGCATAATGAACACAGAATCAATGTACGTTACCTTACAGTTATTTGTTGTTTATATATTTACAGTTACTTGTGTTAATAAGCCACATATAATACTGTATTATGAATAGATATCATTATTCATAAGATTTCAATATTTTGCTTGTTTGGACAAAATTTTACTGGAAAACGATTGTGTGGCATCTGAGACGTGTCAGAAACATCTATTAATAATAGGTGAAAACATTTGACAAGTTTAATTTTTAGTCTGCTCAGATTTACGTCAGCTCATAGCTAGGGGTTTTATTGACACATAAGAAGTAGAGAGAAAATTAAGGACTAGGATCAAAGTGCCATTAAAAATTGGGGGTCCTGTTTCTAATATCTGGTCGAGATTCATCTTGTTAAAAGAATAAAATAGTGTTACTCTGTACAATCACTTCCCATTACAATACGTGTCTCTTGTGCTCTGAATGACTATCTATGTGTCATTGGATCAGTATGTTTGGTGAAAGTTTTTTGCTGAAGTACAATGTTTTTGTTTGGTCTTTTTAAGCACGGCGGGGTCAAGAACCTTTAGCTCTTGCAGTGTTCAAGATTGGAATAATTTTGCCTTGACTCAGGAAGCAAACTGCCTGTTTAATCGTGCACAATTTTCAGGAGTTCTCTCAGTTCCATCTTGCGGCAATAAGATTGTGGATTTTGGCGAAGATTGTGACTGTGGAGATGATCAAGTTAGTCAACTAAAACATAACATTGTATTTACACATTACAGTTTTGGAATTAAAATTAAATTGAGAGGCATTTTCATTCAGCCTGTCTTAATGTTAATGAATCAATGTACTTTGCATTTCTTTTGAGCAACAAATATGTTATAATGGTGTGAAATAAATCTCTAAATGATGTGTGTGAACTAAGTAAGGAATTTGATTAGCAAAGCTCCAAGTAGAAAATAAAATGGAATAAAAAAAATTGTTAATACCAAAACACTCACTTTTAATTGTAACAATGTTTTTGTTCTGTTATCAAAATAATGCTTCTCAGTTGCCTATCAATCCAAGCATTATCTGTATGGAAACATGTACAAATCCTAGAAATCTTTCTTGTACCTCATCTTAAAGAAAGTTTAGCATGGGGGGTGGGGGGGGAGAGGCACGTTACATCGCGGTACCGGGTCACTTCTTAGCTCAGCTCCGTGGACCCCTCTGACAAATATTATAATATTTTCCTCCAAATTGTAAGGAAAACCTATGGAAAGACATAGTGAAGTGTTAGAAAGCTTACTAACACTTCTTAAAGATACACCTAAAAGCAACAACAAAAAAAAAAACACGGCACAGAAACTCACCCTATTCTTTCAAAAGAGCACCCTGGCTATGGCATACGCGGAAGATGGCGGCTGTCTGCGCAGGATGGAGATAGCACACGAATTACAAAAAAGGACCTGAGAGAGCTATTTAAAGACGCTCAATCCTCATTCCAAAAGGTTCTAGATAAAGCAGTCGCTGACCTAAAAGGTGAAATATCTTCCCTAAAATTAAGAATAGCTGCCCTAGAAAAAATGGAGAATTCGTTACAAAACCATGCAAGCAGTGAGGATGATTTTTTACGAACTCTGAGACAAGGTTCAGAATATGAAGGAGAGCCTAAATGACCTGGAAAATAGAGAAATGAGACACAATCTCTGTGTGGACGGACGTTCACAGAGGTACGCAATTAGGAGGCTTTATAACGTGAAATTATAATAGAGTGAAAACAAATGTATTATAGGCGCCAATATGGTAAAGGATATATCACACCAAATGCAGGGCCAAGGTGAGGCTCAGGATAGATGGGTTGTGCTTGAAAAAGAAGAAGACAAAAATACAAAACATAGCGTGATACTGTAGGTATAAGGGACAAACAACATATAATGCTAAAAACTAACAGCTGAGATCAAGGTGAAATTTATCAAAAACATTTAATAAAACATTTAATCAATTACTATGACAATGGACATAAGAAAAATAAAAAATAATAAAAATACACAATCTAATAAATTGACCAAATGGGTAATGGTGAGGACCACCTCACTGCGGCACCGGGAGAACTGCCCACTCACCGGACGAAAGATGGTAACAAGCGGTGGATATTTTGGAGAGTATCCCCTCTCAGCTGCTCAAACAGCTACTGCACCGGAACGGATCTTCAGATGGGGCGCTGCACACGCCAGCCGGCGTGTGTGTGTGTGTGCTCTCGCTGTCTGCTCGCGGGAAAGATACCGTGCAGATGGTGGCGGTTTCTCAGCAGCAGATTCGTCTGTTAGGATAATCGGCTGATTCGCCTCCAAGTCGACTCACGGGAGCAGCGGCAGGCTCGGCGTCACTTTTAGGGGTCCTTGCAAGCCACCCTACGCGTTTCGAAAGTGATCTGCTTTCTTCCTCAGGGGTTATGCAAGAGTGTCCGTTATTGTCCCTTAAATAGGTGTCCCAATCTTTTTTTTCTCTCATTTCACCTGTAGCACGCTCGCACATGCGCAGTTAATGTTTCAAAATAGTCAATCAAGTTCGAATTGCACATGCGCAGGAGCTACTATCTATTGAAAGGCAATGCTTTTCATAATATACAAAACAAATGTATGCAAACTGATCTCAGCTGAACAAATAATTATAAAATAAGATGTATATATAGCCTATCTTCTAACAAGTGATATATAACTAATGTGAAAATAGAAATGTGATGTATAAAGAAATAATAAATAAATAAAAAACATATATATATATATAATACTGTACATTAATTATCTTTCATTTGAATATATAACTGTAATAGTGCAGTTATTATAAAAAATCAAAAACTACTAAATAAATATATTTTATATTTTATGTGTGGTGTTTTGTGTATAATAATATATACTCAGTGATATAAATTTAAATAATTAGTTTTTTAATTATTTAATTTTTTAATTTTCCATATGTAATGTTTGGGTTATAACGGATAATCCCCTATATCATAAATGGGTATTGACATACTTAGGCAATATATATAAAATTAAACATGTTACATGAAAGTTTATTAACCCATATACCATATACAGTAAATTCTATATTTTATCCGTTATAACCCAAACATTACATATGGAAAATTAAAAAATTAAATAATTAAAAAACTAATTATTTAAATTTATATCACTGAGTATATATTATTATACACAAAACACCACACATAAAATATAAAATATATTTATTTAGTAGTTTTTGATTTTTTATAATAACTGCACTATTACAGTTATATATTCAAATGAAAGATAATTAATGTACAGTATTATATATATATATATGTTTTTTATTTATTTATTATTTCTTTATACATCACATTTCTATTTTCACATTAGTTATATATCACTTGTTAGAAGATAGGCTATATATACATCTTATTTTATAATTATTTGTTCAGTTGAGATCAGTTTGCATACATTTGTTTTGTATATTATGAAAAGCATTGCCTTTCAATAGATAGTAGCTCCTGCGCATGTGCAATTCGAACTTGATTGACTATTTTGAAACATTAACTGCGCATGTGCGAGCGTGCTACAGGTGAAATGAGAGAAAAAAAAGATTGGGACACCTATTTAAGGGACAATAACGGACACTCTTGCATAACCCCTGAGGAAGAAAGCAGATCGCTTTCGAAACGCGTAGGGTGGCTTGCAAGGACCCCTAAAAGTGACGCCGAGCCTGCCGCTGCTCCCGTGAGTCTACTTTGAGGCGAATCAGCCGATTATCCTAACAGACGAATCTGCTGCTGAGAAACCGCCACCATCTGCACGGTATCTTTCCCGCGAGCAGACAGCGAGAGCACACACACACACGCCGGCTGGCGTGTGCAGCGCCCCATCTGAAGATCCGTTCCGGTGCAGTAGCTGTTTGAGCAGCTGAGAGGGGATACTCTCCAAAATATCCACCGCTTGTTACCATCTTTCGTCCGGTGAGTGGGCAGTTCTCCCGGTGCCGCAGTGAGGTGGTCCTCACCATTACCCATTTGGTCAATTTATTAGATTGTGTATTTTTATTATTTTTTATTTTTCTTATGTCCATTGTCATAGTAATTGATTAAATGTTTTATTAAATGTTTTTGATAAATTTCACCTTGATCTCAGCTGTTAGTTTTTAGCATTATATGTTGTTTGTCCCTTATACCTACAGTATCACGCTATGTTTTGTATTTTTGTCTTCTTCTTTTTCAAGCACAACCCATCTATCCTGAGCCTCACCTTGGCCCTGCATTTGGTGTGATATATCCTTTACCATATTGGCGCCTATAATACATTTGTTTTCACTTTGTTTTTCACTCTGACCAAGGGGTCAGTTTAAGTATGTAGGCAGCCCCTGCAAAGAGTCCATTCTACTTTGCAAGGTTTTACCTTGAATTTATATAAGGTGTTATTACCATCTAGTTAGCGCTCACCTGCTCTGTGTTTCCAAGTGAAATTATAATAGGCTTTATTGTGCCTGTTCCTTTTCATCAGGAAAATTATCCAAACACAGGGGGGGGAACAAAGCTTCCATTCACTTGGGAGTAATTCTAGTGAAAACACTATGCAACCAATTCACATCTCCCTAGTCAAGCATTTCTCCCCAGCCCCAAACAGTATGAAAATAAGCAGATACAGTATAAGCAGTCTCTTAATAATGAAAGTCTTATCTGTTTATCAGCTGTAGAGTAAGCTTCTCTGCTCTCCTGGAACCGCACTGACCATGCACAGAAAATCAGCATCCAGGTTTAGAAGTCTTATTTGGGCCTTGTGTCTTGAAAGCAGCTCTGCTAACTTTGGCAGAGCTCAAAACAAGTGTGTCTCCAAGTTCAGCTCAGGTGTCAGCTAAAGAGTTCTCACTTCCTGTTTGAACAGACAGGCTTTTGTAAGCCATCTCAATCAGGCAGGTGGTGTTTAGTAATTAACTACCAGAAGTTAACCACCACACTGCTAGATTAAAGGCACATTACTGAACAGGGATAAGTCCCCTGTTACATACCTCCCCTGTTTGTGGGAAGCTCGGGCTTACCACGGCCAAAGCCCATCCTTCCACTCTCATTCGAGATCTTTCTGTGACTTGAATGAGAGTGGATGGAGGAAGAGAACCTTCTGTCCCGCTAGGATTGGAGCCCTTTCTCCAGTTTATTTTTGTCTCCTCCCGAAGGTGCTTGAGATCAGCACTCCTCAGTCGCTCGAGGAGGACTTTTTCCACGTAAAGTCTTTTTATCGCGTGCGCGGTCATGAGATTTCTGTTGCGTCGGGCACTCCTCTTTTTGTAGACAAAGTGTATGGCAACAGTTGTAGAGCAGTTAGGACTAGCCCTTGGAGTTTTCTGCTCTTGAAGCGGTCTTTCTGCAGCTTCTCCACACCACGGAGTCACCAGTTCAGCTTCTTCAGCTAAGGATTCTGCAGTCCTACCTCTGTTTGTTGCCTGTTGGGCAGCTGTAGGTTTGGCTAGTGCTTTCTTTGGTGGCTCAAACTTCGTATTTTTGTTTTGAAGTTGCGTGGAGTCCCCAACTCTCACTGTACCCTTGTCCTCACGGGCATTAGTTACTGTGGGATACTGGTGCTTGGGCAGTGCCAATACCTTTTTCCGTATTGGAGGAATCTGTATCAGAGTCTCCTTCATATTCTGGAGCTCTGTAATTTTTGTCGTCAAGGTTGCCGCTGCGTCTGTTTTCTCCTTGGTGTACTGACTCAAGGGAATGGAACAGTCTCTCTGTCTCTCCAGCTCTTGCTCCAGTTTCTGAGCCTTCTCACGCTCCCTCTCATACAGAGTCACCTGGTATCGAAGCTCTGCCTCCAATGATGCGCTGAAGACCTGCAGCGTAGCCTTTACCTCCTCATACTGCTCTGTGGGGATGTACTGGGTATTCAGACGTTCCTGCAGCGCTTGTACCTCTTTAGCAGCCTGCAGCTTTTCTTCCTGCAGCGATTGCTGCTTCTCCTCAGCATACTGGAGGTGTGTACGCAGACCTTGCAGTTGGTTCTGCAGTCGGTGCTCTGCTTCAAACATTTCCTCTTTCAAAAGTTTATTTATTTCTTTAAGAGCCTGCAGCTCTTCATTCTTTCCCTTGAAGTATTCTGTCAACTCAGAATTTTCTTTTTTTAATCTTAAATTTTCTCTTTTTTCAGTCTCTGTACTATTCAGGGCTTCCTTGCAGTCCACCTTCCATTTTTGCACATCTGCTTGGAGGTGGGCTGTCTCCTGGCGTGAGACTTCCAACTCCAGGTTTAAGTTCTGAAGCTCCTTCTGAGAGACTTTGAGATCTAAGTTAAGATGTAGGATAGTTTTCCTTGAAATGTCCAGCTCCTCAGTGTGACTGTGTAGTTCCTTTCTGGAAACTTCCAGGTCTGTGCGGCAGCTGTTGGTCTCATGATGTGAGGCATCCAGTGCTCTGTGGAGTGTCTGAACCTCTTTCTGAGCTACGTCCACTTCTATCCGGCCACTGTTGACCTCCTGTCGTGAGGCATTCAACTCTATGCGCAGAGTGTGAACCTCTTGCTGGAAGACTGTCATCTGCTTCAGTGCCTCCTCATACTTCCGCTTTAGCGTAGCCACCATTTTGTCAGACTGGCTCTGCTTTACATCCATGGCGGAAATAGTAGCCTTTGCAGTATCTAGCTCAGTCTTGAGATCCTCCAATTCAGTCTTGGCCGCAGAGTAAATTGCGAGCACAGTCTTCTGTAGCTCAGCATTATTATTTTTTTCCCTTTCCAATTCTTCACAGAGCAGATCACAGTCATGCCTGGCAATTTTCAGGGCGTCTTCAGGGCTGGTCAAGGGATCGTCACTCACTGGTTCCGGCTCCACTTCCCTGGGATGACTGGTTGAGGGTTCCTCACTGTTGGCACCGGACAGACACTTCTTTGGGGTACACGACTTCTGCCTTGGGCCCTCTGGATATTCAGTTATACGTGGGACGAATTCTCCATTTTCTCTAGCCTGCAGGGCATCTCGGTCCCCCTTTTTCTCCACAGGATCTGCGGACGTGTCTGTTACTTCCACAGTAAGTGAAGAACCACTTTTCTTTTTCTTCCTTTTTGATTTGGATGACACCGTCCCTTCAGGAATACTGGGGTCTCCATCTTCATTTGAAGTTTTAGCAGCGTCACTGGATCCACCCGGCTTTTCTTGCAACTGTAATAGCTGACGGAAATATTCGGTGATCC
Organism: Ascaphus truei; assembly: GCF_040206685.1. Lineage (NCBI taxonomy): Eukaryota > Metazoa > Chordata > Amphibia > Anura > Ascaphidae > Ascaphus > Ascaphus truei. The sequence continues at coordinate 176,546,142 of NC_134487.1, read as the reverse complement.
ACTGCTCCCGCTCTGTCTCCTGCTGATCATATTCGTCATCAAAGGGAGCGGTCTTTTCTGTTCGTGCCGAGATCAGGCACCCCCACCATTCTTGGGGTGTTTTGTGGGTGTGACTCGGTTCGGGTTCCCCGTAAGAGATGTCTTCCTCTTTATTGGACTGGAAGGGCCACTCTTCAGTGGGGTAGGGTTCATTACAGGAACGCTGCATCTTGTCCTCCATTTTTAGGCTATCAGGTGTCATTTTCTTCCTGACCTCAGGAGGCGCTATTGCAGCTGTTGCCACTGTATTTGCTAGAACCCCCAATTGTGATAGTCCTACAGATGGGCATATTTTGCTTGTAGAGGTCATGGCTCTCACAGGCTGTAGATTTTTCTTTCTTGGGTAAAATTTTTTTTTTTCCATTATCAGCAGTGCTGTGCATACATTTTCTCTTATCAGGTATACAAGATTGTGCAGTTGCTAGGTAAAAAAGTCTATTTGCTATACACCATTTATTTGCTAGGTGAAATCCCTCCACTTCAGCAACAGAATTTGGTTTTCTGCCTGAGTTCAGTAATTTTCAGTCTCATCTTTGGGTATTATGGCATTCACACTTCACACTTTGGGTGTCTGTTTTGCTCCCAAGATAATAGGCATACTTTTTTACTTGCAGAAAAAAAAACATTCTTTGCAGTGGACTCAACACTCAGCAATTGGCTTTGAAAAAACTTTTTCTTTATAGGGCAATTTTACACTCAGCATTTGTTTGCTAAAAATACCCCTGCTTCAGCACAGTCTTTGTATCAATTTTCACACTTTTCTGCATATACTCCATTCACAGCTGGTAGCCCTATGCGGTGTGGCAACCTTTATTTGCAAAATCAGTACCACTCGTGGGTCACCATCTGTTTTCACTGCTTCAGCGAAACTTTTGAAAACAAGAAAAACCTATCCCTTTTTAAGGGCTGACTCACTTCTTGAACCCTGACTATGGCTAGAAGGCAAAATCCCTATTTCAATGACCGTATTACACTTTGTGATAGGTAATTAAATGTTTACCTGCTTCAGCAGTCTCTTGGGATTGGGGAAAAGAGTCCATCTGTGGTTTTGTAAGTTTCAGTGCAGTGTAAGTTTCAGTGGTGTGTGTCCCTTTAAATCTGATCTCTGCTGCATGAGGGTTTTTTTTTCCCCCCCAAGTTGTTTAGACTGTTTGTAGGCAAAAAAACATAACAAAAAATTTCACATAAAAACTCCGGTCCTTTTTAACTACAAGGACACCTGTTATCCCACTTCTGACACCATATGTGGACGGACGTTCACAGAGGTACGCAATTAGGAGGCTTTATAACGTGAAATTATAATAGGCTTTATTGTGCCTGTTCCTTTTCATCAGGAAAATTATCCAAACACAGGGGGGGAACAAAGCTTCCATTCACTTGGGAGTAATTCTAGTGAAAACACTATGCAACCAATTCACATCTCCCTAGTCAAGCATTTCTCCCCAGCCCCAAACATAGCATGAAAATAAGCAGATACAGTATAAGCAGTCTCTTAATAATGAAAGTATTATCTGTTTATCAGCTGTAGAGTAAGCTTCTCTGCTCTCCTGGAACCGCACTGAGCATGCACAGAAAATCAGCATCCAGGTTTAGAAGTCTTATTTGGGCCATGTGTCTTGAAAGCAGCTCTGCTAACTTTGGCAGAGCTCAAAACAAGTGTGTCTCCAAGTTCAGCTCAGGTGTCAGCTAAAGAGTTCTCACTTCCTGTTTGAACAGACAGGCTTTTGTAAGCCATCTCAATCAGGCAGGTGGTGTTTAGTAATTAACTACCAGACGTTAACCACCACACTGCTAGATTAAAGGCACATTACTGAACAGGGATAAGTCCTCTGTTACACTCTAGATAAGAAACATGCCAGAGTCAGCCTCGATAGAAGAATGGAAGAACACCAGTCATATCTAAAATACCTGTTCAAGTCAATTGATCCATCCCTGCAAGCATCCATGACGCAGATGGACAGAGCACACCGGCCATGGGCCAAATATTTGTGGATACAAAGAAAAGCGGAGATGTGGTGACAAGACTACACTACATTGAGACTAAAGATAGAATCTCTATTCCTGCAACCTTTAATTATTCTATAATCTTTGAAGATTCTAAAACGTCCAGATTTTTCAGGATCTCTCCAGACTGACCAATGCAAGGAGACGAGAAATAAAACCTGTGACAGCCACTCCTTGAGAATCTGGAGTCAGGTACAGGTGAGCCTTCCTGTTTCGCTGACTGCATCCAAAGATGGTAGACACGCCACGATGCGTCTCCCAGAAGAAGCAGAGGCCTTCCTAAAAATTTTGGGCTTAGATCCAGGCCAACGAGCTGCATAACAAGCAGGCACAATGAGAGAAGGGACCTCTCCTAGTCGGGAACAACGAAGAACCTCAGAGGATAGAGACAGAGCTAACGACTCCGTGCACCAGGATGAAGATTGAATCCATAGAGATTGACATCTTCAAGTTTTGTTTTGTTCAAGTTTTGCTGTTTTCCTCCTGACATAAAGATAATGTACCTATGGGTCGTCCTATGGAGATCTGAACTTTGTGATTCTCTGGACATTCAATAGAAGAGGAGCTGGTGCATCTGGGGGGGGGGGGCTCTGGTGATTTTCAAACTTCTGGCGATGGTTGTCCATGGCGGAGCAGGGATATTGTATCATTGGTTAGAGAACATCCCGGTTCTTGAGCCCAGAATAGCCACCGTGGAGAGGGGTTGGGCTAGAGGGCCCTGGAGGTTCTGGAAGACATTAATAGCCCTTGGACTTCGTAAACTCGCTACCCTTTCCCTACAGAGTAGATCCCCATAAACTTAGAGGCCATCTCGGGAGAGAGGCCATCTCGGGAGAGAGGCCGTATAGATTTAGGTGTTAAGGCTCATGCATATTTTGCCCAGGATACACACAACTTAGCTGAATAGACGTGGAGAGGGGGATAGAAGTACAATAAAATAAAGGGTAGGGATCCCTAGCTAGAGGGCCAGTGAGACATCAGGCCCTAATGGAAGGTAAAGAAATAAGATCAGAAATGTTTATTTAGGATTAGGAGATGATAGAATGTTATGCATAAATTATGTATGTACTGTTAGAATACTTAGACACCGAAGGTTTATAATTATTGTTAATGGCTTGTGTAACAATTTGAAGGGTAAAAATGGTTGAGGTCCAGTTGGATGAACATTGGCGGAAACAGGTTTCCCCAGGTCTGGTACCCCACCCTCCCCCCAAAGGGCCTTATGCCCACCTGGCTGATCTGCCTAGTGATCGACCATTACTCATGGATGAGTTGTACTCCATGCTCATCCGTTTCCCCTCCTTCACCCCATCCCTCCCTTCCCCCCCAACCCTTACCCCATCATTCCCCACCCACCATCCCCCCTTCTCCCTTTCCCCAATACGGGAACAGCCCCTGCTAAGGGCCTATGACTAATAAGGTTTGCTGCCGTAACCACATGCACAGGATCCTGCTCATGCTCAAGATTGCCTCTAGCATTGGTAAAATAGATGGGGAATTAGATGATCAATCATTAGTAAAACCATAGCTACATAAGCTCCGATAAAACAAATCTCTTTCCATGTGAAAGGCCTGTACTCAAATGAGAAACGGAGACTAGCTCTAAGGGATTTTTAAAAATTACAGGGGGGTATCCTGTTTCTACAGGAGACTCACTTCAATTCCCAAAAAACCCCAAACACTTTTAAAGGTCTGTACCATGTTGCCTTCTACGCATCATGCACGAACAAGAAGCGAGGGTATCTATAATAATAAAGAATGCTGTCTCATTCCAGGCACAATCAGTTACTAGAGACCCACAGGGCACATTTGTTATTATCCAAGGTCTTCTTTTGGGTATAGCTGTTACCCTGGTGAACATATATGCCCCCAATGATCAGCAAAGTGAGTTCCTTAAAACCACTTTAGAATATGTCCCAGCCGCCGTGAGGGAGTGACTAATCATTGGAGGGGACTTTAATATGGTCCAGTTCCCAGAGGTTTTCTTCCAAATAAATAAAGGTTCAGTAACATCCTCAGCCACCCCGTGGGAGGCTCATAAGGCCACAATCAGAGAGCAACTTATTTCAATAGGTTCACATAAGAAGAAAGTCAAAAACCAGAGGCAGAACTCATTGACAAAACAGATAATCACATTAGAAACGGAGCATAAGAAACCCCCATCTTCCAAAAGATTTAAGATTCTCCGTCAGGCTAGAGAGGAATTTATAAGATTACAATTGGAGGATACGGAAAAAACTTTAAATTGGACTAAGATGACTTACTATAACAAAGGCAATAAGGCCGACAGGCTACTAGCGAGGAAACTTAAAGGGGTTCAACAAAGATCTCGGATATCCGCAATCAGATTAAAGAATGGGGAAATATCCTTCAACCCTGAACTAATTGCGAGAGCATTTTACTCCTACTCAAAACTATATGATTTAGAAACATCAGAACTGCATTTGAAGGCTGCGAGTTTGGGAAGACTGGATGACTATCTAGATAAATACAATTTGCCCAAATTAACTGAGGAAGACCAAATTAGATTGAATAGTAAAATCACAGAAATAGAAATTTACGAAGCAATTACATCTCTTAAATCCTCAAAGGTCCTGGGTCCAGATGGCCTAACAAACCTGTACGATTAAAAATACACCAAGGTGTTAGGCCCCCATCTGTTGGATTTATATAACGGATTCTTAAAGAGTAATCAGATCCTGATTCAAATGGCAAAAGCAAATATAGCGATTATACAAACGAGGGTAAAGATCCTCTGGGGTATGGCAGCTACAGGCCAATATCTTTCTTGAATTCGGACGTGAACTGGCAATCAGGCGAAACCCCATCCTACCCTGCCTAATCCATAATTACCAGGTGGGTTTTATATTAGAACAACAAGCTTCTGATAACACTCTGAAAATAATAAATATAATAGATCAAATAGCTTGCTCCAAAATTAAACCTAGGGCTATGATCCTTAGCCTAGATGCTGAAAAGACCTTTGATAGGATTCAATGGAAGTTCCTATCAATGACATTAGAAGAGTTCAGTTTTAGAGGCCCATTTCTTCAAGGAGTGCTAGCTCCATAGGAAAGCAACCTTAAAAATACCAAGGGGAGATATGAATCACAATGTAATAAAGAATGGTACCAGGCAGGGGGTGCCCTCTGTCTCCATTGCTTTTTCTCTGTTAATAGAGCCATTAGTGTGTGCAATAAGAATGAACCCTAATATGCAAGGAACCAAAATAGCGAACTCTGAATATAAGCTGTCTCTTTTTGCTGACGATATTATTCTAACTATAACGAATCCCCTGATATCCCTGACAAATTTACAATCTGAACTGGGTGATTATGGTCTCCTGTCAGGCTACAAGGTCAACACGAGCAAGTTAAAAGCTTTGATTCTGACCCTTCAGCATCACAAAGTAAAGCTTTTGAAACTGAACTTTGACTATAGATGGAAGGACTCACATTTGAAATATTTGGGTATAAACTTAACCAAGGACTATCAGTCCTTATTCAAACACAACTATATAGAGCTATTCACACATATCAAAAAGGACCTCCAGACATGGGATGGTTACCAAAATGTCTTGGCTAAGCCTCATTACAGCAGTCAAAATTACCATCCTTCCCAGAATCTTATATTATCTTCAGACACTCCTGATCACTGTCCCCTTTAAATTTATTAAGGATATACAGAATTGTATAATGCAATTTGTATGAAAGAATAAAAAAAACGAGGGTGACCAGGTCGGTTCTGTTGTCTTCCAGAGATAGAGAAGGGCTTGTCGTCCCAAATATTATAAAAGATTATTTAGAAACTCACCTAAATGCAAATCATATATTGGCATTCTCTGTCCAAGATGTTTGGATGAGTAAACCTAGAATCCTCACTTAGCAAGCTACTGAGCCTCCAAGCTTTTCTATGGAATGATAAGGAATATATTAATAAACCTCAGCCTGAAGCGTCAATTATTACATTTACCTTAACAATTTGGCAGATTGCTAAATCTAAATTTCAACTAATCGGGAACCCCTCTAGGTTAATACCTTTATTTGACAATCCGAGCTTCAACCCTGGCTATTACACCAACTCATTTGACAGCTGGAAGGAAAATGGGAGGAATTCTACATGAAGTACGATTACTCTGCACCAGAAATGTTTAGTTTAGTGTGGTTTAGCTGGAGGTAAGCCTTTCTGATACCTCCTGATTTGAAGACATATGCAGAAGGCGGGGGGGGGGGGCTGTCTACCAAAACGGTTTAATCACCACTTATACAGGGATATGATCTCCGTATAGGAAGCCCAAGACCATAAAATACCAAGAACAATGGACCAGGGACCTTCAGGTAGACGAATGGGAGGATATATGGGAGAATAATTACAAAATTCTATTCTGATGGTATCTCACACCACATAGACTGAACAAATATTTCCTGCAGCGCCAGACCAATGCTGGAGAGGCTGCGACCTGTTATGCAATATGGCCCATATTTGGTGGTTCTGCCCAGCAGTTGGGAAATTCTGGAGCATGATCCAAACCCTCATAGAGGGAGCAACAAGTGTTAAAATCCCATTAGACCTGACTATTCTTATTTTATCAAAGCTGATTGACATACTGACAAATGAATAAATCATATACTGACAGCAGCTAGATGCTCCATTTAAGCTGCTGTAAAAAAAATTCCCCCTCCCTCCAGGAATGAAGTGATTAGAAGAATCAATGTGATTCAATTAATGGAAAAAATGACAGCCTGCTTTAAACACACTATGAAAAACTTCTACAAAGTGTGGGAGCCCTGGGACTAAAGATAAGGCTATATGCAAATAGCTAGACTGAGAAGAACTAGCCCTGAGGGTTGTTGGGGCGCTTGGGGGGGCTCAATAATATGCTGAAAGGCATATTAGGCATATATATAATAGGAATAGATGTCTAGTGGGAAGATTTTATAGGACTGTCATGGGAGACCAGGTTTTTAACACATTTATACCGGCATCATATGATTGAGCAAAGCAAGGAGGTAAAATAAATTGAAATTTATTTCACGAAAAGACATACACATAATGTTCCACAATTACAGTCAAAATACACTTACTGGGACGGGGCAAACAAAATAATTTGTTTCCAGAACGAAATCTTGCAAAATAAAGTCTGTAGGAGTAATTTTCCAGGAGCGGGAATTACTCGCGAAAGCCTTGGTTCGTTTTCAAATCTGCTGCTGCTGGAATCCCTATTACAATTATGAAGCTTGATGAATCTCTGGTAAATCTGATTCCCGATGGACTGCAGGAATTCTTACAGGGTTCAGAACCCTATACCTAACAAGTGCAGCCAATCTCTCCGTGGGAATAACTTTTCCCATCTATTCCGGAGTTGCCAATACTTCACAAACCTGGCAGGGGTGGCTTCCTATTCTGCTAAGGACATGCGCCAAACTAGCACCTTTGCCTCTTAGCATATGGGACCCAACCCCTTTACCTGGCGACAGTAAGTCTGGGATGGGCAACCATTTGCCAGCGACCCAGACTTCACATCGGGATGGGGTACTTGGGCTACCCCTCCCACCCTGACACCTCAGAGACACTGAGCCCTTTCAACTCCAGACTTTTGAGACAAGAAAAAGGGGGGGATGGGGGAGCACCGGTAGAAAGCTAGTATACACTGAATGGATTGTGTAATGCTCTATGCCAATGTGAAGGGTTTTGTAGGTGTAAAATAATTTTTAACACTCACACGGCCTTGTGCGAATGCTGTCGCATCGAGGTATCTTTTGGACTCTCGTTTCTTTCTTCTTTCTCCTTTCTTCTTTCGTCTCCTATCTGTCTTCTGGATTCTTTCGCCGCCTTGCGTCTGAGTTCTTCTCCTCCTACTTCTTTGATGTTGGACTCACCCTCGGAATAAATATATACACAAAATATATGAGCAAACTGTGATTGTATCAAGAAGATATCAGGATATGTGATAAGGATATATAACAGGAATATGTAATATGAATAAAACACTCACACGGGCCTGTGTGCGTGCGCTCTATGGGATGGTATCTTGGTCTCTGAGGGGCAATGGATAGTTGAGGCTCTAAAAACAGAAAGTCAAAGGCCACACCTTGGTTAAAAGGCAGAATACAAAATAAATAAAATGTTACTACTCACACGGCCTGGTGTGAGTGCACACTTGGAAATGGTATCTTTAAGATTCTCCTTCTGATGTCCCGGCTGGGAGAGGTCCACTGGTGCTGCACGTGAGTCCTCACCCCCCCCAATGGGTCAAAAAGTTCTGAGCCCGGGAATTCAAGGCCAAAGTCTTTATTAAATCAATAAATAAAACAACAAAACACAGCTAACTCAGCCTGTGAGTTACTCTGTGAAATAGTAAAAAAGCCACCGTCTTGGGGGATTTCGAGCTACGCCGGCCGCACTATATAAAGCAGGAGCAGCGAGCCCAGACCATTCTAACTACGGAGCCTGAGGAAGCCCATAGGGCGAAACGCTTAGCTCAAAATCCCCCAAGATTTTAGACCCTATCAAGCCACCCTCGGGAGCGGGTCACGCGGACGTGCAGCGCTACATCCGGACGCGGAGGCAGTACAGCTGCAGTACCACAAGTCCTGCTCGATTCCCAAAAGACTGGCTTTTTTACTATTTCACAGAGTAACTCACAGGCTGAGTTAGCTGTGTTTTGTTGTTTTATTTATTGATTTAATAAAGACTTTGGCCTTGAATTTCCGGGCTCAGAACTTTTTGACCCATTGGGGGGGGGTGAGGACTCACGTGCAGCACCAGTGGACCTCTCCCAGCCGGGACATCAGAAGGAGAATATTAAAGATACCATTTCCAAGTGTGCACTCACACCTGGCCGTGTGAGTAGTAACATTTTAATTATTTTGTATTCTGCCTTTTAACCAAGGTGTGGCCTTTGACTTTCTGTTTTTAGAGCCTCAACTATCCATTGCCCCTCAGAGACCAAGATACCATCCCATAGAGCGCACGCACACAGGCCCGTGTGAGTGTTTTATTCATATTACATATTCCTGTTATATATCCTTATCACATATCCTGATATCTTCTTGATACAATCACAGTTTGCTCATATATTTTGTGTATATATTTATTCCGAGGGTGAGTCCAACATCAAAGAAGTAGGAGGAGAAGAACTCAGACGCAAGGCGGCGAAAGAATCCAGAAGACAGATAGGAGACGAAAGAAGAAAGGAGAAAGAAGAAAGAAAAGAGAGTCCAAAAGATACCTCGATGCGACAGCATTCGCACAAGGCCGTGTGAGTGTTAAAAATTATTTTACACCTACAAAACCCTTCACATTGGCATAGAGCATTACACAATCCATTCAGTGTATACTAGCTTTCTACCGGTGCTCCCCCATCCCCAGCTTTTTCTTGTCTCATTTGTTGAAGGATCCTGGGTAGATCCTTTATTGGGGTCTTTAGAGTCACAGGCGGAAAAGAAGCAGAGGGATACCTTGCCTACCACCAAGGTTGCTATATCCCCCTTTACCTTATCTATCATCCCCCTAGGTAGCGCCCGGGTTTTTTGTTCTCCATTCAACTCCAGACTTTTGCAGACATTGTGGCATCAAGCCAGCGGGATGCCTTAGAAGTCCAGAGCTGCACATCCTTAGCTCATTTATAGTGAGTCACTACACTCATACTAAGTGGGGTGCTATAATAAATGAGTGTTTCCCTGTCTCCGGTGTTCTGAATGAAAGTCCAATTATTCCTATCATGTTTAATACACTAATTTAGGGGGACTTTCATTCATCAATTTTTATAAAACGCAAAAAAATTAAGTTATGGTTGTTTTATGTTTCCCCCAAACTATGCGCACAGCAAGTTTCAGAGCGCTAGGAGCTTCCTAGCAAAAGTTAGCAACCAGTCGCTTTTATTATTTAAGCGCTAGACTTAGAAACACTCTCGCCACCTTATACCTGGTGGGAGACTCCGAACCCCTACACTGGGTTCTGGGGGTTTGGGCATATACCGGGGGACCCTGGAATGTGATTTCGCCCTACCCGGTCTTACTGTTCTGGTCTGTGCAGAAGCAGGGAGATCTGCCGGTGAGCCGCTAACTACTTCCTTGGGAGGATTTTGTCTGGTGGTCTGTGTCTTCATGTCTCCAGGAATCTGGTAGGATTCCTGGGTACATGTTTCGTGGTAACCAGCAAGTCTGGCCCCCTTCTACCCAAACACACCCTGACAACATTTTGCCGTAAAATCATCCCTGAAACTCATGCCCTGGGCATCTCCGCTGGTTGGCACTCCTGGAACAGTAAAACACACACATATCTTTATTAAAATATAGTTCACATGCCATAACTGGGTTGCAGAGCTGGCACTTCAAGCTCCCCAATGTGGCTCAGTGGCACCCAGCCGGGCATAATACATTTATTATTGGCCTGGGTACCCCCTAACCGTCATAAGGACTCTTTAGAATAACCTAGTGGTCTGTAGTAGTATTGTTGTTACTATCATTGCATCAACTAGATGTTTTCTCTGCTGTTTTGTTTCCCTACCCTCCCATCACCCCACCCCTTCCTCCCCGTTTTGATTCTGTATCTCTTCTCCCTCAACCCCCACCCTCCCCCCCCAATATCTAAAACTGAAAAAAAGAAGATTTGGAGTGTAAAGGAATATATCTGTACTATACATAACAATAGTAATGCAGTTGCTTAACTTGGTTTTGTATATTTGATGCTAATATCTTAGGCTTCAGAATTAAATGCCAGCTCACACAAGGGTTTGGCAATATACCGGAGCCAAAGTAATACCGCGGTAATCAAATCTGCCGGCGTGCCAATATGGGAAAGGAGTTATTACCATAGTATTACTTGGTGCCAAATTGTGGGGGTCAGTGTGTCGGGTCAGAAGAGCAGCTTTGAAGCAACCGCACGTGAGCTGCCAGACTGTCAAAAAATATCTTTGATGTATATTTAACTTTTCTTTAAATTTGTTTTTAAATGGAGGGAGCACCTAAGGATGGGATGAAGGGTAGGTGAATGAGGGGGATGTTAGGGTGCTGGGAGCAGTGTAAGGCCTGGTGCACCCACCACGCCCCCCGTCTTTCCCCCTGCAGCTCTGCGCAGACCGGGCAACACAGCTGCACATGCCGCCAGCCTTAGTGAGAAAATGTAAAGTGCAGACATGGAAAGGGTTTAGGAACGAAGGTCTCTTTGTTCTAGTAAATCTAAAGAAAATGTATTTATTTTCATAACACATTTTATTTATATTTACTAGAACAGTTTGGGATTTTTATTTTAACAAATATTTTATGGCGAAATATATTGTTATCGCGATAAGTTTATTGATATCATGTTTTTGTTATTGCCCAACCCGCCTCACACTTGATGGGTTTAATGAAACCAAAGAAACTAACAGTAACAAGACTTTTGTATGTCCTATTAAAACATGGTGACTCATTACCTAACTCTAACTTATTCTATAAGCAACTCTAAATCCATTCAATGAGTCTTCAGACTTTGACCTCAAGAGATGCACTATAAAATGTTCTTAGAAATGTACACAACTGCTTCCTAACCCAATACAATTGTATTTTCTTCTAGGAGTGTAACAAATGTTGTAATGCTGCAACATGCAGATTGACACCCGGATCAAACTGTGCTTCTGGCAAGTGTTGCAAATTTTGTAAGGTAATATCTTCTCAAGTTGAAGAAAATGCATAACTAGGTTGTGATGGTCCGCCTGGAAGCAAGTTCCACAAACAGGAAGATTACAAAAAAGATGAAAGGTTATGAAAACCCTCTGAATCATTATCTAGTTACTAGAGAAACACTACAGATTGAAACATTTTAAAACACTTATGGGTCTATGTACTAAGATTATATATATATATATTTTAAATTAGGCGTCCAAATTTGAGCGCTAAAAAGTAATACAAGCCTTCCCAAAATGTGCGTCATATGTACTGTATGAAGATTTCATACATGAAACCGATATTTTTTTAAAGCATCTGTGCTGCACCAAATAGCTAACGCTGGTAACACAAATTTGAACTTGGCAGACGATGTTGATGCACTTCCTTTTACTTTTTATGAAGCAGAGAAACATTATTTTTTTTAGTGCCTACCAGTAACATTTTTAGGCCAAGTGCAATCCATTTCTGTGCATCAAGAAAGTTAAAAAAAATAATGTTTGCTGCTCTGACAGTCGGAGCAATGTCACCCCAAATAAAGGTTAAGCCTGCATGCTGCCTGTGCCCGTCAAGATGGCGACCCACTGCATGGGTTAATTTGGCCAGTACAGGGCTGGAAAATGTCCCAATCTTGGAAATATGTAACTGATGTTTATATACTGTATATGTTTCATTGTTTACTTTTTATTTGTGGGATTCATTGTATGCCTGGGCCAGTAACAATGGTATACAGAGTTCGGGGGCTAGCCTTTATGTGGGCCAGGTGCTGTGATAGAGGACAATGGGGAGCTAGGGAAGGACGCGCCCGCCAGCTTGGAAAGTACAAACTGCAAGGCCAGATCATTGTTCTCTCCCGGCAGCGAGGTATCTTACCCTGTGGGAGGCCTGAAGCTGAACTCGGGGACCATCATTCGTGTCCTAGCTTCGTCGGAACAGTTCCTATTGGTCAGTTCTTAATTCCCACTCTCCCAGGTCCTGCCCCTCTGAGCCATCCTGAGGCTGCGGTCCCGGTGACTGCTACAGCTCACGCCTCGGCGTGCGCTGTGCGTATAAGTGCTGCCCTTCAATGGGGCTGGGCCCAGAATGCACCTTCCCGCTGAAGGTGCAGCCGTGCCTTACTGCCAGATTTTTTAAACTCAGTCAAATTGAGTTTAGAGCTTGCGACGGAGGCGTGGCCACGCCCCCGCCAGCGGTTCAGCCAATGAGGACGAACCAGCCGTGTGAGGTAATGGCCACGCCCCCGCAAACTCCCTGCCACGCCCCCTCCCATCGCAAACTCTCCCTCTCTCACTGGACCAAAGAATGCACTGCAGCTCTGTGCACGCAACGCTCTCCCGCCAGGCGCGCGTGCCACAGTGCTGACTGGGGACTCACCCTTAGGCACTGGCTCCAGCTGACAGAGAAGCCCAATGCTACATCCAACATGACAGAAATACACAGTAAAATACTTATATATTCTCTTGAAAAAGGGTCATTTAGTTTAACCCTTTGGCCAAAGCGTTGTAAACTTATCTTATTAAATGATAATTTTAATCCTAATAGAGGTATATTAGTATTTTATCTGGTAGTGTTAGGACTTGCGAACGGGTGTCTGCCTTGTCGTGGCTTGCAAGCTTACACCGCTTTGGCCAAAGGGTTAAACTAAATTACCCTTTTTCAAGAGAATATATAACAGAAAAGGGATATCTTAGTACCGTATCTGTATGTAAAAGTGTATGTGAACACAGTCATTTACCTTTAGAGAAGCTTTCACTATCCCAGCATGGATTGTAACATGACTATGTCTATGGTGCAGTGCATCTACTAACCGAGAGGGGCAGGATTCACTACACATTAAGACACATTCCTATAGGCTTACAAGCCGGTCTATCTGTTCACATACACTGTTACATACAGATACGGTACTAGGATATTCCTTTTCTGTGGAATATTGATATATATTTCCAAGGCCGCGGCTTTAATGAAGGATTAATACCCCGCATTTACACGCACCTCAATTTTAATTCGCCATTGGTTTTTAGTTTGCCTTATTAGGCTCTGGTCAATTTTGACCCCCATTTTATTTGAGTTATTCTCCTATTAAATATTTTTTTAACCTACCCACCATTTCATTGCTAAAAGATTATTTTAACCTACCCACCATTTCATTTCATCCCGTTCAGTTCATGAGGTTTTGCAACTGGAGGCATCAGTTTCCAAGCCATTTTTGAGTGCTCTCATTATAGGGGATTCTTTCCCCTCTTTGTTTATTTGTAATTATATTGCCCCTGATTGTAGCACCTCAGTAGGGCTGTAGCGAGGGCATTTCTTTCCCGTTCCCTTTCCCCCCCTTACCCTGTGTTTGTAAGAATATATATATATATATATATATATATATATATATATATATATATATATATATATATATACAGTTATGTCCGGAAATAATTGGACACTGATACAAGTTTTGTTATTTCGGCTGTGTACCAAAATATATTTAAGTTACAGTTAAATAATGAATATGGGCTTAAAGTGCAGTCTAACAGCTTTAATTTGAAGGTATTCACATCCAAATTGGAGGAAGGGTTTAGGAATTACATCTCTTTAATATGTAGCCCCCTCTTTTTCAAGGGACCAAAAGTAATTGGACAATTAACTCAAAAGCTGTTTCATGGACAGGTGTGGGCTATTCCTTCGTTATTTCATCATCAATTAAGCAGGTAAGAGGTCTGGAGTTGATTCCAGGTGTGGTATTCGCATTTGCAAGCTGTTGCTGTGAACCCACAAAATGCGGTCAAATGAGCTCTCAATGCATGTGAAACAGGGCATCCTTAGGCTGCAAAAGAAAAGAAAATCCATCAGAGAGATAGCAGGAATATTAGGAGTGGCCAAATCAACAGTTTGGTACATTCTGAGAAAAAAAGAACGCAATGGTGAGCTCTGCAACACAAAAAGGACTGGACGTTCACGGAAGACAACAGTGGTGGATGATCATAGGATCCTTTCCAAGGTAAAGAAAAAGCCCTTCACAACATCCAGCCAAGTGAATAACACTCTCCTGGAGGTAGCCATATCATTATCCAAGTCTACCATAAAGAGAAGACTTCATGAGAGCAAATACAGAGGGTTCACCACAAGGTGAAAACCATTCATAAGCCTCAAGAATAGAAAGGCCAGATTAGACTTGGCCAAATAATATCTAAAAAAGCCAGCCCAGTTCTGGAACAGCATTCTTTGGACAGATGTAGCTAAGATCAGCCTGTAACAGAATGATGGGAAGAAAAAAGAATGGAGAAGGCTTGGAACGGCTCATGATCCGAAGTATACCACATCATCTGTAAAACACGGAGGCAGTGTGATGGCATGGGCATGCATGGCTTACAATGGCACTGGGTCACTAGTGTTTATTGATTATGTGACAGAAGACAGAAGCAGCCGGATGAATTCTGAAGTGATTAGGCAGAATGACCAACGAACAAACAGAAACTGAAGACAGCTGCAGTAAAGGCCCGGCAAAGCATCACAAAGGAGGAAACCCAGCGTTTGGTGATGTCCATGCGTTCTAGACTTCAAGCAGTCATTGCCTGCAAAGGATTCTCGACAAAGTATTAAAAATGAACATTTTATTTATGATTGTGTTAATTTATCCAATTAAATTTGAGCCCCTGAAATAAGGGGACTGTGTATGAAAATGGTTGCAATTCCTAAACGTTTCATACGATATTTTTGTTCAACCCCTTGAATTAAAGCTGAAAGTCTGCACTTCTATTGCATCTCGGTTGTTTAATTTCAAATCCATTGTGGTGGCGTACAGAGCCAAAATTATGAAAATTGTGTCAGTATCCAATTATTTCCGGACCTAACTATATATATGATCAAAAACAAAAAATAGTCGATAGCGTTCTATGGCTCACGAAATGCTTTTATTTGTGCGAGCTTTCGAGATACAGTGATCTCTTCTTTGGGCGATGTTACAATTGATTAAGCCAAGAAATGTACTGCCAAACAGGATAGCTAGGAATGTTATCTCTGTGAGTGAAGCCTAACCCTCCCCCTGTGCAGTATGCGATTTATGACTTAAGGTGTTAAATGGTCCCTGAATGTTTGTGATGTTAGAGTAAACATGTGTATGTATATTTATGTGTTTGTGTATGTGTGTAAATCTTAATTTATAAAGCGCCCACAGTGTATACGGCGCTTTATAAAAGGAGTTTGTAGAGGGGGAGTGTATAACAATGGTGTGGGTAGGTGTTGAAATGTAAGAGGGTGTTCATTTCTGTGCATGTATGTGGGAACTATGTGGTCCCTATTGGTATAAAGAGATACTGGGATCTCCCTATGAGGGATAAACCGGGGCTCAAGGGAATGGGATACACTCAAAATATGAAGAAAAAACTGAATGTACTGTAATACTGTAATAGAATTCCTTCAATAGTATTGATGATTAACTTCAAGGACCAGACCCTTTAGCAAGTGTACAGAATGATAACTTTGTATCTTGCGGAGGTTAGTACCAGATTGGACTCCCACTCTATATAGAAAAGGTATGAGTCCTGTATATCCTAGTACAAATATAATACCTCCTAATATGATCAACACTGTTCAATGAACAAAACAAAGTACTCACAATGAGATGAGTGTTGATAAGTTTCCAAACTTGCAGGGTGTTGGTCCAGGCGTGCAAAGCGCAGAGTACATCCAACAAAACTTGGCACACAGCCAGAAAAAATGCTGCACCAGAGAAATAATCAGCCAAAAGAGGGTGAATTGAACCGATTTATTCACTGATGGCAATCACACTGACATGTTTTGCCCTTGCAGGCTTTATCAAAGTGTATAAAGAGATAGAATTACATTGTACATTTGTATGTGTAAGAGGCAGGTGTGTGTGCATTCATATAGCACAGTATTCATAGACATGGGCCTTAGCACTCGTGGGAAGAGAGTTCTCTTGTGTAGTGGCACATGAAGCTGCGGCCTCGGTTTAGGCCACCCGACGAGTATCCCAAATAGTTTAATAAATTTGTATTCATTCAACCATCTCTCTTTCGGTGTTCTAAGATTACCTTTGAGTATGGCCACCTTCAGATCGTTCATCTTATGGCCAGAGTCAGAGAAATGTTCGCCGACAGGACTGTCTCTTGTTTAGCCTCTGACCCGTCTCACCTATGTAGTAGCAGCCCCTGCACATTTCATGCACATGATGAGGTACACAACATTGCTGGAGGAACAGGTGAACCTTCCTGTGATTTTGTACTCCATATTCCTGTGTGGTATTTGTATTGTGACCGCTGTTTGGAGCATAGCGCAGGTTTTGCATCTTGCGTCCTGGCATGGTCTTGTCCCACATTCAGTTGTACTGTTGAATACTTTACCTCTCACCATCATTTTCTTGAGATTATAAAGCTGTCTGTATGATAATAAGGGTGTTTCAGGGAACACCTGTTGCAGTCTTGTATCTTCCTGGAGAATGGGTTGTAGTTCCCTGGCGATCTTGCGTAGGGCTTCTATGTTTGGGTTATATGTGACCACCAAAGGTACCTTGTCGCTTGACTCTGTCTGTATTCAAGGAGATCACTTCTTTGTATTCTGGTGGCTTTGTGGATTTGCTGGTCTACAATTCTGTAGTTATATCCAAGGTTTATGAAATCCAATCTCAAGGCTGTAATCTGCTGGCCTATGTCTGCTGTGTCAGAGCATATCTGGTTGTATCATATGGCTTGACTGTAGATGGTTGCATGCTTGGTGTGTGTGGGGTGGAAGCTGTTGTCCCTCAAATAGCTGGCTCTCTCTGTAGGTTTGCGGTATTCAGAAGTCTGTAATTGGTTGTTCTTTATAGTAATGGCGGTGTCTGCTTCGTTCGGGGGATGAGTGAGTTTGAGGTTGATGGTCGGGTGGAACGTATTGAAGTTCTCATCGAACTGCATGAGTTCCTGTTCACCAGAGGTCCAAATCAAGAGGATGTCATCGATGTACCAAAGGTATGTAAGGGGTTTCAAGTGACAGGTGGAAAGAAAATCACTTTCCAGTATTGCGAATAACAGATTGGCATACTGTGGCGCCATCCGAGTGCCCATAGCGGTACCGGTTGTCTGGAGGTGTGTGTCATTTCCAAATGTGAAGTAGTTGTATGTCAGAATAAATTCGATGCATTTAGTCACTGCCTCTGTTAGTGGCTCCTGCTGTCCCAGAAAGTATCTGCAGGCTGAAATCCCATCTTTGTGGGGGATGTTTGTGTAAAATTATTCTACTTCCATGGTTGCTAGTAGTGTTCCTGTTGGGAGGTGGCCAATGGCATTAAGTTTGTCTAGCAGGTGGTGTCCTGGATATAGCTGGGTGTGTTCCTAACAAGTGGTTTTAGAATGCCTTCGACCCTGCCTGAAATATTCTCAGTCAATGTGCCAGATCCAGAGATGATAGGGCGCCCAGGCTTACCCTCTTTGTGAATTTTAGGGAGCATGTAGAATGTGCCAGGTTTTGGGTTAGCTGGTATCAGGTCCAGAATTTGTTCTCTTGTGTGGATCGAGAGTGTTTTAATGATCCTATTGAGTTTTCTCATGAATTTTTTTGTTGGATCCTCCTGCAGTTTGGTGTATTATTTTGTCTGCAGGTTTGATTGTTATGTTGTGGTTTGCCTTTAGTGATTCTATGGCTCTCCTCTCGATCAGTGTCTGATTATACGTTTGTTTCCTTACTTTGTCCAGGGTGGTGGATTTGGCTCTGTGTCTAAAGCTTTTGATGTATCGGTCCAGTTTCGGGTTGCGCCCAGTTCGTGGGATCCAGTTTGATTTTTGCTTCTTCCTGCTCCTGCCTCCTTCTGCAGTGTTGGCACAAGCTTGGTCGTGTCTGTCATGGAAGAACTCCTTAAGACACAGTCTTCTGAAGAACTCTTCCAGGTCACTGCACAGCTCAATCTTGTCCATGGGCTTGGTAGGGCAGAATGTGGGACCCTTTGATAATACTGAGGACTCTGTTTGATTTGGTATGTAATCTGAGATGTTACAAGTGCAGTCCTGGTATTGGTGATTGTCCCTGTTTGTATTGTTTGTGGTTGTGCTGGCTGCTATAGAATATCTCATTCTCAGCCTCAGTCTGTGGAGTTTTTTTCCTTGTTGCTAATTACTCTAAAGGAATTTTTCATGGAATGTGTGGTGTCCTCTTCATGTGTCTGCGTGTATTGCTTGTGTGTTCAGGATGCTGTCTATCGTCTCTATCGTCTCTTTTGTCTTTCTCCTGTTGCTGTAACAGATGCTAATAAGATAGTTCCTTAATCTTTCAGAGGTCCTGGTGCACAGTTGTTGGGAGAATTGTGTGTTGTATGTGTTCGCAAATGGGTTTTTGAAGGTGAGTCCTTTTGGGATCAGATGCTCCTTTTTGCATTTGCTGGGGAAGATGCTATCACTGTCTAGTTGTGCCTGTTTTTAATGATAACCACACACCCGTGGCGAGTGTATTTAGGCCGCTGGCGAGCAGTGCTGCGGCTCTTTGAATTCCCCTGCTCGCGGCAAATTATTATTTTTTTTAATAAATAAATAAATAATTTCCCTCCCTGATTGGCATGACGCGAGGCTGGCAGCTCTGGGTTAGCCCCCCCACCCCCTGCACCAGATCCCCGCTTGCTGCCCGGGGTGGGATGTAGGCTGGGGGGATCCCCGTGGCTTCTGCCCAGGGCTGGAGTACAAGGTAGGCGCTTCCCCTCTGTCCCACACTCCTTTGGTACCCGCGCGGTCAGGGTAATAGGAGCGGGGAAGAAGGGAAGCAGTCTGGGCATGAGGTAGAGGGGGGGGGCGCGTGGGCACTGGAGGGGGGGTTCTGGCAAAGTTTCCGGCCACGGTTCCCATCGGGGAGGTTGGTGTGGCCGTACAGCTGTTCCCTGCTGGCCCCCGATCCCCCTGCTGCTCGATCCCCCTGCAACTAATGCCGACCTCCTGCCTGGCTGCCTGTCCTCCCCAGCATGGCTGCCTGACCCCCCCCCCCCAGCATGGCTGCCTGACCTCCCCAGCATGGCTGCCTGACCCCCCCGCATGTTTGCATGACCCCCCCAGCATGGCTGCCTGACCTCCCTAGCATGGCTGCCCGACACCCCTCCTGGCTGCAGCCTGGGCGCATGGTTCCCTGGCAACGTTTCCCATCGGGGAGGTTGGTGTGGCCGTGCGCCTGTCCGGCTGTCCCCCCGCTGGCCCCCGATCCTCCCGCTGCCCCCCGATCCTCCCGCTGGCCCCCCGATCACCCCGCTGGCCCCCCAATCCTCCTGTGTGCCCCCCGACCCCCCAGCTGGCCCTCCGATCCTCCCGCTGGCCCCCCGATCCTCCCGCAACTCCTGCCTGATCCCCTGGCATGTGGAGCAGCATGTGGAGGACAAGCAGGCCCTGGAGGAACAGGTGCTCCCCCTCCCTTCCAATGAATACCCACCCAGTCACCCACCCAGTGAGTGTGTGTCTGTGAGTGTGGGTGTCTGAGTGTGTCTGTGAGTGTGGGTGTGTGTGTCTGTGAGAGTGTGGGTGGGTGTGTCTGAGTGTCTGTGTGTGTATGTGTGAGTGAGTGTGTGTGTGTCTGTGAGTGTTTGTGTGTCTGTGAGTGGGTGTGTGTCTGTGAGTGTGGGTGTCTGTGAGTGGGTGAGTGTCTGTGAGTGTGGGTGTCTGTGAGTGGGTGAGTGTCTGTGAGTGTGGGTGTGTATGTCTGTGGGTGTTTGTGTCTGTGAGTGTTTGTGTGTGTGTGTGTGTGTGTGTGTGTGTGTGTGAGTGTGTGTCTGTGAGTGGGTGTGTGTGTCTGTGAGTGTTTGTGTGTGAGTGTGTGTGTCTGTGAGTGTGTGTGTGAGTGTGTGTGTGTGAGTGTGTGTGTGAGACTGTGTCTGTGTGTGTCACGCCTGTATGCCCGCAGACCTGGCAAGACCCCAGTACTGAGGTGGTAAAGGTATTACCACACACCCACAGCAGTGAGGGCGTGCCCGGAGTGTGGTATGGTGTAGCCGGGCCTGTTGAGAGACAGTTAGTGATGCTTGCACGCCTTGGGGGGTGTAGAGTAAGAATAGTGGTGTCCGTGCGCCAGAGTCCAGGGATCCAGAGGTCAGAGTCGTCAAGTTCATAAGCCAAGTCCAGGGGTTACAGAGGTCAGCAAGGTAGAGTTCGTTAGCAGGGTTCAAGGGCAACAGAGAGCAGGGTAGTCCAGGACGAGCAGAGGTCAAACCAGGGAAATCCCGAGATAAGCAGAAGCAGGAACAGGCTGGAACACAGAGAGAGCAAAGCATAGGACTGCACACACAGGGATAACAGAAGCTATGCAGAGCAATGATAGAAAGGACAGACAGGGGTTATAAAGGAGGGAACACCAATAGGAGAGAGGGGAGGAGCAGAGAGTGAAGTGGGAGACATCAGGGATAGGTGAGGAGGAGACAGGGGAACCAGTAAGGGAGATTGCCTGCAGGGCATGAGAGGAGGAGTCAGGAAGCTGTAAATCCCTAGAAGAGGAGCGTGTGCGCGCGCCCTCTGTAAGCTGAGGGTGCGCACGCACAGGCTGCGTTATGAGGCGCACGGAGCACCGCGCCACGGGGGCACCTGCAGAGGGGAATAGAGGAACGGAGGGGACAGTCACCGGAGGTAAGGGAGTAGACACCGAGGTGGACTGAGAGTGGGGAACGCCACAGCAGGGGCTCGGGGACCGTGCGGGTGTGCGAATCCTGCGGAGCGCGCGCCGTGGTAACGGAACGGCGTCAGAGGGTGCCGGGAAGGAACAAGAGTGGTCAGAAGAAGGGAGGCTGGCGGGAAGGGACAGAGAGGGTGACGTCAGGGACACAAGAAGGGGAAGGAATCCCCTGAACCGTCAGTGTGTGAGTGTGTGTGTCTGTGAGTGTGTGTGTTTGTGTGTCTGTGAGTGTTTGTGTGTGTGTGTGTTTGTAAGTGTATGTGTGTGTTTGTGAGTGTGTGTGTGTGAGTGAGTCTGTGAGTGTGTGTGAGTGAGTCTGTGAGTTGGTGTGTGTGTGTGTCTGTGAGTGTGTGCCTGTGAGTGTGTCACCCTCTGCCTTTGTCACCCTCACCCTTTCCCTGTCGCCCTCTCCCTGTCACCCTCTCCCTGTGTCTCCCTCACCCTCTCCCTGTCCCCATGTCACCCTCTCCTTGTTGCCCCCTCTCCCTGTTGCCCTCACCCTCTCCCTGTCGCCCTCACCCTCTCCCTGTCATCCTCTCCCTGTCGCCCTCACCCTCTCCCTGTCGCCCTCACCCTTTCCCTGTCGCCCTCACCCTCTCTCTGTCGCACTCTCTCTCTCTGTCTTTGTCTCTCATTCTCTGTGTGTGTGTGTCTCTCTGTGTGCATGTGTGTCTCTCTGTGTGTGTGTGTGTGTGTGTGTCTCTCTCCCTCTCTGTGTGTGTGTGTGTGTGTGTGTCTCTCTCTCTCTCTCTCTCTGTCTCTCTCTCTCTCTGTCACTCTCTCTGTGTTTCTCTCTTTCTGTGTGTCTCTCTGTCTCTCTCTCTGTGTGTCTCTCTCTCTCTGTGTCTCTCTCTCTGTGTCTCTCTCTCTGTGTGTGTGTGTCTCTCTCTCTCTGTGTCTCTCTTTCTCTCTGTGTCTCTCTCTCTCTCTTTGTCTCTGTGTGTGTGTGTGTGTCTCTCTGTCTCTCACCCACACTCTCCCTCTCTCACACTCTGGATCTCTTATTTACCCTATATATCTTAACTGCCCTATACTACACCGAAATAACCTACACTGCTTTATTCCAGCTCTGACTCAAGCTTCACACGGAAGACATCGGAATCCCCCCTAAACCAGAAGACAGGTAGGGAACACCTCCCCTCCAATGTATAACATTGCGGGAATGAGGGTACCTGGACATTGAGGGACTGCGGATCAGGTAAGATCCCAGACGGGATTGCTGCTTTAGATATTGTGACACGGGGGCGTCAAGGCACTAGTTATGGGGTTCAGGAACATTTACACACACACACGTAACAAGGACTAATTGTTGTAATACAATAAATAAACTAATGTCAAAAACGAATGTTCTTACTATGAATTTATTCATTTTTTTTTTAAAGCAGGACTAGGGCGGGGCTGGGGGCGGGACTAGGTGGCGAGTAGATTTTTTTGTTTGGGGAGTAGATTTTTGGGTGATTTGTCGAACACATATATATATATATATATATATATATATATATATTGTGACAAACGGCTTACTCCGGGGCTCCGCCATTCTCCGGGACTGCTAGAACACGGTCTATTAGGGTAGGTTAAATGACGAGGCGTTAAATGACGAGGCGTAACGTGCTGTTCCTTTAAACAGGCTACTGCCTGGTTTATTCAATCCCAGGCACTGAGACTGCCACACTGAATACAAAAGCAAAACACAAGCAAAACAAAACCCTGCTCATCTGAGCAATAACTTAACCAAGGTTCACCCTGACTGGGGTTGGGGTGGCTTGCCCGCTTCCAACAAACAAAAATAAGGAACTTTACAATTTGAGAAAGGAACAGAATGATTTAACCTGTTTGGGGAGAGGCTTTTCCCCTTTCTGCTTCCAGCAGCATTCCTGCCTCCAGTCTCTTGGGGAGAGGGGAGAGGAACCAGGCAACCAGCTTTAAATACCTGATTTCTATCTAGCAGGGCAGGTGACAGAAATCAGGCAGCAGGCAAACTCTGGTCTTGATCCCTCATCCCTTAGTACCAGCAACTGCCAAACTGTGGGATGGAGTGCATCCATTCTGAGGCTGCCCTTTCTAGCCTAAACAGGGTATAAGCTTTCCAGTATCCTGGGAGCCCTATATATGGAATTTATTACCATCCCCTGGTTTCTGTCACATATCCTCCCCCCCCAGCTCAGACCTCAAGGGATGAGCGACCATGGATATTAGGGAGTGCATCCTTGACAACCCGTCAGCATTGCCATGTTTGTGCCCTGACCTGTGCTCCACAGAAAATGTAAAGGGTTGTAGGCTTAGGAACCACCTGGTCACTCTAGTATTCTTCTCTCTGTTTTGACACATCCAGGTGAGGGGTGCATGATCTGTGACCAACCGGAATTTTCTCCCCAACAGATAGTATTTGAGCGTCTCTGCAGCCCACTTTATTGCGAGACACTCTTTCTCGACAATGGAGTAATTTTTCTCCTGGGGATTTAGTTTCCTACTTAAAAAAAGGATGGGCTGCTCCTCACCTTGGGACTCCTGGGAGAGTACAGCCCCCAGCCCTACCTCAGATGTGTCGGTTTGGACTAAAAATTATTTAGAGAAGTCAGGTGTGACCAACACTGGTTGGGCACAGAGGGCTTCTTTCAGGCTTCTAAAGACCTGTTCGGTTTCGGGGGACCACTTTAACCACTAGCGGCCCTCTTGCTTTTGTGAGGTTGGTTAGTGGGGTTGCCTTAGTTGCAAAATTGGGAATAAACCTTCTATAGTAGCCAATTAATCCCAAAAAGGTCCTTACTTGTTTTTTTGTAACTGGCCTTGGCCAATTCTGTATTGGCTCTACTTTGAGTGTTTTGGGTTTGAGTAAACCTCTGCCAATGGAATACCCCAGATACTTGGCCTCCTCCAGACCAATAGTGCATTTAGCGGGGTTAGCAGTTAGTCCAGCAGACTGAACTGTGTCAAGCACAGCTTGGACCTTTGGAAGGTGGGATTGCCAATCTTCACTATGGATTACCACATCATCCAGGTAGGTGGCAGCATACCGAGCATGTGGCTTTAAAATTGTATCCATCATTCATTGGAATGTGGCAGGAGCTCCATGTAAGCCAAAAGGCAGCACCCTATACTGAAAGAGGCCATCTGGGGTTTAGAAGGCTGTCTTTTCTTTTGCCCTTTCTGTGAGGGGAACCTGCCAGTATCCTTTTGTTAGGTCTAGGTTTGCCCAGTCTCTCTACCAGTTCATCAACCCTGGGCATAGGATAAGTATCAAATTTTGACACAGCGTTTAGTTTATGGTAGTCATTGCAAAACCTTGTTGTACCGTCTGGTTTTGGGACTAAAACTATAGGGCTTTTCCACCCACTTTGGGATTCCTCAATTACACCCAGTTTTAGCATTTTTTTTAACCTCTAAACGTATAGCCTCTCTTTTGGCCTTTGGGATTCGGTACGGTTTAAGGTTAACGGACCCCCGGTTTAGAGACTAGGTCATGTTCAATTACCCTAGTTCTACCTGGCTTTGTAGAGAAGACTTCTTTGTTTCTTCTCACTAGGTTCTGGACCTCTCGTTTCTGATGAATGGACAGGGTTTCAGCTATGCTAACCTCTGGGTCAGTTTCTCGATTCTCTGACGGATCTGGGGTACTAGGGTTAATAAGACCTCTCTATCTTTCCAGGACTTAAGTAGGTTTACATGGTAAATTTGCTCAGGTTTCCTCCTACCTGGCTATCTCACCTTGTAATTTACTTCTCCCACTCTTTCCAAGACCTCATATGGCCCATGCCACTTAGCAAGGAATTTACTCTCTACGGTGGGAACCAGAACTAGCACCCTATCGCCTGGATAAAAAATTCTGACCCTAGCACCCGTATTATACGTATTCCTCTGTGCCTCTTGAGCTTTTCCCATGTGTTCCCTCACTATAGGTAGGACCGCAACTATGCGATCCTGCATCTGGGCAACATGTTCTATTTCACGTCTGTATGGTGTAACCTCGTGTTCCCAAGTCTCTTTGGCTATATCCAGTAAACCCCTTGGGTGTTGGCCATACAATAGTTCAAATGGGGAGAAGCCTGTGGATGATTGGGGAACCTCCCAAATGGCAAATAACAGGTATGGGTAATAAACAATCCCAGTTTTTCCCATCCTTATCCACCACCTGGTGTAACATGCTTTTTAAGGTTTTATTGAATCGTTCCACTAAAACATCTATTTGTGGATGATAGACTGAGGTTCTGAGATGCTTGATTTTTAGGAGTTTACATAACTCTTTTGTTACTTGGGACATAAATGGTGTTCCCTGGTCAGTTAAGATCTCTTTAGGGATTCCGACCCGGGTAAACAGGACTATTAACTCTTTTGCTATGTTTTTAGCAGAGGTGCTACGTAGGGGAATTGCCTCCGTATATCGGGTGGCCTAATCTAATATTACCAATATATGCTTTTGTCCCCTAGCAGACTTTATTAGGGGTCCTACTATATCCATAGCAATCCGGTCAAATGGTACATCTATTATGGGAAGGGGTACCAATGGGCTACAATACGCTTTGAACAGGGCGGTGATCTGACATTCTGGGCATGAGGAGCAATAATTTGTAATTTCTGCCAGAACCCCAGGCCAATAGAAGCTTCGGAGAACCTTTTCTTTTGTCTTTTCCACCCTTAGGTGTCCCCCTAATGGGTGACTATATGTGAGGTGTAATACTACATTACGGAATGTCCGTGGCACCAACAATTGTTTAGTTATAATGGATTTCCTCCTATCAACCCGATATACTAGGTCATTTTCTACCTCGAAGTAGGGGTAGGCAAGTGACCTATCTGGTTGGCCAGGAGTACTATTCTGGTCCTGTATATTCCCCCTTGCTTCCCCTAATGTGGGGTCTTCCCACTGGGGCTTCTTAAAACTCCCAGGACTGACCTCTAGGTCAGCGAAGGTCTTACCCTGTTCTGGGGTGGTAAGCGCCTGTTCAACATCTTGATTTGGGGTATTCCCTACTAAGGTGGCCATGGGAAAGAGAATTTTACAGCACTCTTCCTCTTTCCCCTTTTTATTTGGGCCCTCGTCAACCTCCATTTCTGAAAAAGGGAAAGGATTTGTTTCTTCTGTTACTTCTTTATGGTCCGCTATTGAACTCTGGGCGCTATTCTGAGAGGAGGACCACATTTTTAGAAAATGGGGATAGTCGGTCCCTATTAACACATCATGTGCCAGTTTGGGTACTATACCCACTTTGAAATCTAAAGACCCAAACTCTGTTTCAATAAGAACCTCAACAGTGGAATATTCGTGATTATCCCCATGTATACAACAAATTGCCACTTTTTGTGAACTGTTTACCTGTTTTTTCCCAATGGGCAACAGGTATTTGGACACTGGTGTAACCATACTCCCAGAGTCAAGTAGTGCCCGAACCCTCTTACCATTTACCTTTACAAATGCCCAGAGATGGTTATTAAAGGGGTCCTCTTGGCTAGGGCCCATACATTGAGACCACAATGAATAAGATTCAACGCTGTCGCATTGCATTGGTTCAGTATTTAGTGGGCAGACTTTCGCGGTGTGGCCCCTCTCATAACAATTTACACATTTAGGTACATAGTCTGTGTCCCACTTAGAGCCCTATTTCGGCTCACCATGTTGGCAGTTGCCCTTAGTATGCGAGCCACTGTTGCTGGTGCTGTGTGAAGGCGGTCACCGCTCTTCAGCCCACCTTAACCCTAGTACCCTTTTACCGTCTCTGAAAGAGTCCTGGAACCTTGGGTAGTGGGGATGCTCCATGACTGTGGGCCGCAGGTGCTCTTCTGCTGCATTGTACCTTTCTACGAGGGCCACCAGCTCGTCTGCATTGAGGGGGTCACTGACTGACCCAACGGTGTAGGGCAGAGGGAAGTTTCCTCAAGAACTGGTCCATGACCAACCGTTCCACGATGTGGCTTGCTGAGTTGATCTCGGGTTGTAGCCACTTCCGGGCGAGGTGGATGAGGTCATACATCTGGGATCGGGTGTCTTTATCCAACGTGAAGGACCATGCGTGGAACCTTTGGGCGCGAACAGCCGTGGTTACGCCGAGGCGGGCGAGGATCTCGAACTTCAACTTTGCATAGATGTTAGCTTCGGTTGGCTCTAGATCAAAATAAGCCTTCTGGGGTTCGCCGCTTAAGAAGGGTGTGATTAGACTGGCCCACTCAGCTTTGGCCAACACTCTCTCTGTGCCGTGCGTTCAAAAGTGAGAAGCTAGGTTTCAACATCATCCGAGGGCCCCATCTTCTGAAGGTAGTGGCTTGCCCTGGTCATTTTCGGGACTGGGGCTGCCTCTGCCAGTGGAGCCTTAGTGATAGCCTCTCTCAGGACCTCGAGTTCCTGCTGTATGACCTGGGCGAACCGTTGTTGTTCCTCTCTCAGCAAGCGGTTTGTCTCTTGCTGGGTTGCATTCACCTGTTGCTGAGTTGAATTAGTCTCCTGCTGGGCTATTAGCAGCTGTTGCTGGGTTGCATTTGCCTTTTGCAGGGCTGCATTCGTCTGTTGCCTGGTTGTATAAGTCTCTTGCTGGGCAACGACATTGCGTACCAACGCACTCACCACGTCTTCCATCTTGTTTGGAAAAAAAACTTCTTTTTTTTTTCTTTAAAGTTCTTTTACCCGGAGACCTTTTAGTGTTCTGCCCGCATTCTCCACCATATGTGACAAACGGCTTACTCCGGGGCTCCGCCGTCTGTCCGGGACTGCTAGAACACGGTCTTTTAGGGTAGGTTAAATGACGAGGCGTAACGTGCTGTTCCTTTAAACAGGCTACTGCCTGGTTTATTCAGTCCCAGGCACTGAGACTGCCACACTGAATACAAAAGCAAAACACAAGCAAAACAAAACCCTGCTCATCTGAGCAATAACTTAACTGAGGTTCACCCTGACTGGGGTTGGGGCGGCTTGCCCGCTTCCAACAAACAAAAATAAGGAACTTTACAATTTGAGAAAGAAACAGAATGATTTAACCTGTTTGGGGAGAGGCTTTTCCCCTTTCTGCTTCCAGCAGCATTCCTGCCTCCAGTCTCTTGGGGAGAGGGGAGAGGAACCAAGCAACCAGCTTTAAATACCTGATTTCTATCTAGCAGGACAGGTGACAGAAATCAGGCAGCAGGCAAACTCTGGTCTGGATCCCTCATCCCTTAGCACTAGCAACTGCCAAACTGTGGGATGGAGTGCATCCATTCTGAGGCTGCCCTTTCTAGCCTAAACAGGGTATAAGCTGTCCAGTATCCTGGGAGCCCTATATGTGGAATTTATTACCATCCCCTGGTTTCTGTCACTATATATATGACATATGTATATATATATACAGTGGTAGACAAATCACCCAAAAATCTACTTGCCGAACAAAAAATCTACTCGCCACCTAGCCCCGCCCCCAGTTTTGCCCCTTTAAAAAAATGAATAAATTCCTAGTAAGAACAACATTCGTTTTTGACATTAGTTTATTTATTGTATTATATTATACTACGATTAGTTCTTGTTACTTGTGTGTGTGTGTGTATATGTGTGTATGTGTGTGTAAATGTCGGATTTAGAAAAAAAAGCCAGATGTGAATGACTAGTTTCCTGCACCCTTTAACCAGTGTCTGGACGCCCCCGCTTAACAATAACTAAAGCAGCAATCCCACCTGGGATCTTACCTGATCCGCAGTCCCTCAATGTCCAGGTACCCTCATTCCCGCAATGTTATAAGTTGGAGGGGAGGTGTTCCCTACCTATCTTCTGAGTTAGGGGGGATTCCGATGTCTCCCATGTGAAGCTTTAGTCAGATGTGAAAGAAACCAGTAAAGTTTATTTCGGTGTAGGTATAGGGCAGTTAATATATATATAGGGTAAATAATATATATACAGAGAGTGAGAGAGAGTGAGAAAGAGAGAGTGTGAGAGAGCGTGAGACAGAGTGTGAGAGAGAGCGAGACAGAGAGAGCGTGAGAGAGAGCGAGACAGTGCGTGAGCGAGAGACAGAGTGAGAGCGAGAGACAGATAGAGAGCGAGAGAGAGAGTGAGAGACAGAGATGACTGGGTGGGGTGACTGGGTGGGGGGTGGGGTGGGTCACTGGGTGTGGAGAGTTTTGGGTGCGTGATGGGGTGGGGGGTGGGTGACAGGGTGGGGGAGGGGGTGGGTGGGGGGGGGGGTACTTCTGGTCTCCTGCACACACAAACTCACTTTCTCTCCCATACACAGACACACTTTCTCTCCCATACACAGACACACTCTCTGTCTCATATACACACACACACACTCATATACACACGCATGAGGGGCATAAAGTGCAGGGGAACTGCAGCAGAGGAGTGGAGGGGAAAGGGTGCTGCTGCAGTGAGGCTCTGGTGGTAGGTGGACAGCCAGGGGGTTGGGTCTCAGAAGGCTGTAGGGGACTATGTGTCACGCTGCGCTCACCACAAACAGGACAGAAGACCCCGGGGCTGAGGTGGGGATAGACAGACACCGACCCACAACCACGCAGTCCTGTCCGGAATGCGTAGTCCAAGTCGTACCGCGTCGTAGGGTTGGAGAGGTCAGGGTAGTCAGGGTACTTGCCGTACTCCAGGGTTGGAGAGTCCGGGTTGGTAGAGTTCCGTAGCCAAGGTCCAGGGTAATAGAAGGTAGAATAGTCGAGGAACGAAGCCGGGGTCAAAGCGCTGGAGAGTGTAGAAATCCAAGGAACAGGCAGGGTCAAGACAGGACAGGCAAAGTTCAAGACAAGCTAAACAGCAGCGGTGAGCACAATGCATAAACAGGAGTTTATGCTCAGCAAGGAATGACAGACAGGAGCAGGTATATATGTGTGAAGGATCCAATTACCTTGCAGTTGTGTGCTCTGGTCGTCCAATGGTGTCAGTGAGACACTAATCCGAAACAGCCTGTAAGTCAGGTTTTCCTAATGATTGGCCTGGTTGCCGAGCAACCCGCGCGCGTGCGCTATGCGCGTCGCGGCGTGATGACGTCACGCGGCCGTGTGTCTAAGTCTCCGCCTGTGGGAGGCACCAGCAGCTCCTTCAGGCTTTCCTGTTGCCTGGTTGCCGCGCAACCCGCGTGCGTGCACGATGTGCGTCGCGGAGTGTCGACGTCACGCAGCCGTGCATGCACTGCCCTGGCAGTGCGTGGCCGCATGGCTCTGCCCCGTGATGCGTCCTCGGATCGGTCTCTGCGCGGAGTAGCGGTAGGTGTGACAGTATCCCCCCCTTGAGGGGAGACCTCCGGGCGACCCAGAGATGGTTTCTCAGGGTGCCTACGGTGGAAGGCATAGATGAGACGGTTGGCATGTACCTGACGATGAGGGATCCACTCTCTCTCCTCTGGGCCATAGCCTCTCCAGTGTACAAGATATTGCAATCCTCCTCTGGACATTCTAGAGTTGAGGATGGTCTGAACCTCGTATTCTTGTTGGCCATCTACCAGTATGGTTTGCGGAGGTTTAGGTTGTCCTTTGGAGGATGAGTCTTGTAGACAAGGTTTGAGAAGGGATGAGTGAAAGACGGAAGGAATCCTCATATTCCTAGGCAGTTCAAGCCGGTAGGCTACTGGGTTGATCCTTTTGGTGATGCGGAAAGGGCCGATAAAACGTGGTGCCAGTTTGGGTGAGGCTACCTTTAACCGAATGTTTTTAGTAGATAACCAAACCCTTTGTCCTACAGAGTACCCTGGGACCTCTCTTCGGTGACGATCTGCTTGTCTCGTGTAATATACCAGCGTGCTGTAGGTTCCGATGGATCTTCTGCCATAGGTCTTGTAAGTGACGAATCCTGTCCTCTGCGGCCGGGACTCCAGACTTAGAGATGAGAGAAGGAAGTGCCGACGGATGGAAGCCATAGTTGACCATAAATGGTGACTGTTGGGATGATTCGTTCCGAAGATTGTTATGGGAGAATTCTGCCCACGGGAGCAGTTCCGCCCAGTCGTCTTGAGTGTCAGCAACAAAGCAACTCAAAAATTGTTCCAGAGACTGATTGGTGCGTTCCGTCTGTCCATTGGTCTGGGGGTGATAGCCTGACGAAAAGTGTAGTGTGACGTCCAGACTCTTACAAAACGCCCTCCAGAACCGGGAGATGAACTGGGATCCTCTGTCAGACACTATGACCCGAGGGGTCCCATGGAACCTGAAGATCTCCCTGATGAAAACTTCGGACAACATCGGTGCGGTGGGTAGACCCTTCATAGGGATGAAGTGTGCCTGTTTCGAAAACCTGTCCACCACCACAAGTATGGGGTCCATGCCTCTAGATTTGGGCAACTCAACGATAAAGTCCATAGATATGTGTGTCCATGGACGTTCTGGGATGGGTAATGGTTGAAGGAGACCCGCAGGTCTGTTGTGTGGCGTCTTGTTCCGAGCACAAGTAGAGCATGTAGCTACAAAAGCTTGTATGTCTCTCCGCATGTGGGGCCACCAGAAAGTGCGTTCGATGAACTCAGTAGTTCTTTTGTTACCAGGATGGCCTGCAGTTTTGGATGAATGTCCCCACTCCATGACTCTCCTCTGGAAAATACGGGGGGTGAACAACCGATCCTCCGGAACGTTGAGTCCTGCCGGGATGTTGTTCTTGGTAATCTCCTTGGTAATCTCCGTCAAGGCACTAAAAGTATTGGCTGCCAAAATGTAAGTGGAAGGGAGAATGGTCTCCTGTTGTTCCACCTTGTTATCCTCTACCAGGAACTGTCGCGACAAGGCGTCGGCTTTAAGGTTCTTAGACCCAGGGATGTAAGAAATGAGGAAGTTGAAGCGAGTAAAGAATAAGGACCATCTTGCCTGGTGAGATCCTAGTCGCCGTGCTCCCTCAATGTACAGTAGATTTTTATGGTCAGTTAGTATCGTAACTGGCGTCTCCGTGCCTTCCAGTAAGTGCCTCCACTCCTCTAAGGCCAGTTTGATAGCGAGGAGCTCCCGGTTACCTACGTCGTAATTCCTTTGGGCGGAGGAATTTTTTTTAGAAAAATACGCACAAGGGTGAAGTGGGGCTTGAGGATTCTTTCTCTGGGAAAGTATAGCACCTGCTCCTACATCGGAGGCGTCGACCTCTAAAAAAAAAGGTAACGAAGGATCTGGGTGTGTTAAGATGGGTGCTGAGGCGAATGCCGTCTTTATCCTCTCGAAAGCCTGAAGAGCTTTCTCCGACCACTTCGTAGGATCAGCTCCCTTCTGAGTGAGCGCCGTGATGGGTGCTACTACCAATGAGAATCCTTGAATGAACCTCCGGTAATAGTTGGCGAAGCCGAGGAACCTTTGGATGGCCTTGAGGGAGAGGGGACAGGGCCATTCGAGTACAGCCTTGACCTTGGTAGGGTCCATAGCAAGGCCGGTGTCCGATATGATGTAGCCGAGAAAGGAGGTAGATCTTTGATGGAAATGGCATTTCTCGAACTTAGCATACAAGTGGTTCTCTCTTAAGCGCTGCAAGACTTGTTTGACATGAGTAGTATGTTCAGGCATGGATCTGGAAAATATTAGTATATCGTCCAGGTATACTATTACATGATGGTCCAGAAGGTCTCTGAAAATGTCGTTGACAAAGTCTTGGAAGACAGCAGGAGCGTTACACAATCCAAATGGCATGACCAGGTACTCGTAATGCCCGTCGCGAGTATTGAATGCTGTCTTCCATTCGTCTCCTTGTCTGATTCTAACCAGATTATAGGCGCCTCTGAGTTTCAGCTTGGTGAAGATCCTGGCTCCTTGGAGTTTGTCGAATAATTCAGCTATCAACGGAAGGGGGTAGCGGTTCTTTATGGTGAGTTTGTTGAGACCGCGATAGTCAATGCAGGGTCTGAGGGTTCCGTCCTTTTTTTTGACGAAAAAAAATCCTGCCCCAGCAGGTGATGAAGATTTTTGAATGAACCCCCTCTGGAGATTCTCCTGAATATATGTTCTCATAGCCTGGGTCTCAGGAATAGATAGTGGGTATGACCCTCCTCTAGGGGGAATGGCACCGGGTAGGAGATCGATAGGGCAATCGTACGTCCGATGTGGCGGAAGTAGTTCTGCTTGGCGTTTGTCAAAGACATCGCGAAAATCTTCATATATTCCTGGCAGCTGTATCCTGTCAGGATCCGTGACCTCCAGACCTGCCACTGCCTTAGGAGCAGACATGCAATGTTCCAAGCAAAAAGAACTCCAACGTAGTGGCGTGGCCTCTGTCCAGTCAATGACTGGATTGTGGATCCGGAACCACGGAAGTCCCAGAATGATGTCCGTGGAGGGGGTGTGAATAACATCCAATGTTATGGTCTCGGAGTGGAAGTCGCTGGTCGAGATCTTAAGAGGCGCAGTTTGCAAGGAAATGATCGCGGGCTGCAAGGGTCGTCCGTCAATGGCTTCAAGGGCTACCGGTCGATCTTTGGGTACCAACGGTATTTTATTCTTGATAGCGAACTCTTGGTCCACGAAGTTTCCCCCTGACCCTGAATCCAGAAAGGCCTGTGTCTGTACTGTGAAGGTCTCACCGAATATGGAGATGGGTAGATAAATCCTAGTAGAGGGTTGAGGAGGGGGAAAAGTTGCAGTGCCCAGCGTGATCCTCCTTATACTCACTGGGCTTTGGCGTTTCCCGGTTTCAGCGGACAGTTGAATACCAGGTGGCCGTTATTGCCACAGTAGAGGCACAGTCCTGCTCGTCTTCTCCGTTGCCTCTCGATAGACTAGTCCCTCCCAGCTGCATGGGTTCATCTAGGACGGGAGTTGTGGAGAGTAGAGGGCCTATGGTGGAAAAGGAAGACGATTGTATACCTCGAGGGTGTTTGTTTTTCTCCATCCTTCTCTCTTGGAGGCGCTGATCCATCCGGATGCACAGGTCTATCAGGTCCTCAAGCCCAGCGGGGCGATCCAGAGCTGCCAGTTCGTCCTTCAGCCGTTCGGACAGACCCTGCCAGAAGACTGCAGATAGAGCCACATCTCCGAAGCCACCGTCCGAAAGTCCAGGGCATAGCGAGCCACAGTACGGTCTCCCTGAGAAATATTAAGCAGAGTAGATGCGGCCGTAACCTTACGCCCTGGAGTGTCAAACACCCTTCTGAATTCGGTGATGAAGAGAGCGAGGTCAGAGGTCAAATCAGGGCATTGCTCCCAGATAGGAGATGCCCATGCTAGAGCGGCGTCAGTCAGCAAGGAGATTATGTATGCGACCTTTGATCGTGAAGAAGGGAAGTGAGAGGGCAGTAGTTCAAACTGTATGGAGCACTGGTTCAGGAACCCCCGACAACCGTTGGGATCCCCTGCATACCGGTTGGGCGCAGGTAGTCGTGGCTCAGAGGTAGGTGTGGTGGGAGCAGGAGTGGCTGCGAGTGGGGCGGTGTTGGTGGTAGATACTGTTAGACGTCTAACTTGTTCAGTAAGGGTATCAACGTCTTGTTTAAGTTGGGAGACTAGTTGTTCCTTCAGTGTGAATGATCCGGTAAGTTGCCGGAAGCATTCCTCATGGGTGTCTAGGCGTCGGGCCACCTCAGCGGCGTCCATGTTTGTTGGGCTGAGCATATTGTCATGCTGCGCTCACCACAAACAGGACGGAAGACCGCGGGGCTGAGGTGGGGATAGACAGACACCGACCCACAACCACGCAGTCCTGTCCGGAATGCGTAGTCCAAGTCGTACCGCGTCGTAGGGTTGGAGAGGTAGACATAGACATGGCTCCTGGTTGAAGCGGTGAGGGAGGGGATCCCTGCAGCCGAGGTCTCTCTTACCTTCATGGCAGTGGCTGGAGCTGGCTGGCTCCTCTCTCTTCCTGCAGCTGAGGGGGGGAGGGAGCTTCCTCTTCCTCTCCAGCAGGCACCGGAGTGAGGCGAGGTGAAAGGGGGTGGGGTTAGGGGCTGGCTTCCTCTTCCTGCTGCAGCTTCTCCTCTGTCCCTGGCTGCCGGTACAGGAAGGGGGGGTGAAGCAGATTCCTCTCCGTGCTGCAGCTTCTCCTCTGTCCCTGCGGCTGCCGGTGCAGGAAGTAGGGGGGGAGATTCCTCTCCGTGCTGCAGCTTCTCCTTTGTCTCTGCGGCTGCCGGTGCAGGAAGGAGGGGGGGGGGGGAGATTCCTCTCCGTGCTGCAGCTTCTCTTCTCCCTGCCGGTGTAGTGCGGTGTAGGGAGAAGCTTGTGGGGAGCGCAGATGTCACCACATGTGGGGGAAAAATATATATATAGTGTAGTATGTTTAAACAGATTCAACAATCAGTGACGCGACGCAACCGCGGGAGCAGGGCTGGTGGCATGAACAAGCTGCGCATCTATTTTGTTACGTGTCTATGCACATAGTGCCTAATGTAAGTGCAATACTTATTGCCTTGATAAATATTTACTGGAACATGCAATGTTGCACTAAGTGTGTTCTCTTTTCATTGAGGGATTATGCTGCTGACTCCTGTTATTTCACACTGACTGAGTCTACCATTTCATATCCACCGCCGATCTTTCACTGGGAAAGTGTGAGTTCCCAATCGTGATTCTTTGATTTGATTGTTGAATCTGTTTAAACATACTACACTATATATATATTTTCTTCACATGTGGTGACATCTGCGCTCCCCACAAGCTGCTCCCTACAGTCTACGACAGGAGGAGTTGGATCTTCTCCACGGAGGGTTGAGCAGCGAAGTTCACTATTATATTTATTTTTTATTTTTAATCGCTTATACCTAAGAGCACTTTTTTATAAAAGGTTTATATAAGATTTATTATTCAGTATATTGCACCTCGATTAGAAGCGCCTCACATTCTCTGTTTTACAGGTGTAGTGCGGTGGGCTGGTCTCCAGCACAGGACGGATGGGCTGTGAGGGGGAATCCACACACTCGCGGCATCCCTGCAGGCCAGCCACGCGACGCACTGATTGGGAACCACAGAGCTAGAGAGATTTTTATTTATTTTTTGGTGCAGGGGATTTTTTTTTTGGAGAGCAGGGGAAATCTACTGGCCACGAGCCAATTTCCACTCGCCAGGTGTGAGTGGGGGAATAGGTTTGTCGAACACTGTATATATATACACAACCTCCATACAACTGATTCCAGTCAGAAATTATTAACACACAAGCCCAGCAAGCTCAAACGCTCAAACTGAAGCATTATTTCTTGTAATTATTACCATGTATGTTCTGTCATTTGGATGTAGCACTGGGCACCCCCTGTCGCTTGCTATATATATATATATAACCTTTCCATCCTCCTTCAAACATGCAACAGTCATACCATTACTCAAAAACAGCAAGCTTGACCCTACCTGTCTTTCTAACTATCGACCTGTCTCCCTCCTGCCTTTTGCCTCTAAACTCCTTGAACGTCTTGTATTCTCTCGCTTGCTCCATTTTATCAACACCTATTCTCTCCTAGACCCTCTACAATCTGGCTTCCGCACTGCTCACTCCACAGAAACAGCCCTCACTAAAATAACTGACGACCTCCATGCTGTCAAAGACAGAGGTCATTACACTCTGCTCATATTACTCGACCTCTCTGCAGCATTTGACACCGTGGACCACGCTCTTCTCCTTCACATTCTCCATACTCTTGGTATCCGGAATAAAGCTCTATCCTGGATCTCATCCTACCTCTCCCATCGTACTTTCAGTGTCTCTTCTGCTAACACCTCCTCCTCCTCTATTGATCTCTCTGTGGGGGTACCCCAGGGCTCTGTCCTGGGACCTCTTCTCTTTTCTCTGTACACACTCTCTCTAGGTGACCTAATAACATCTTTTGGGTTTAAATATCACCTCTATGCTGACGACACACAAATATACTTTTCAACACCCGACCTCACACCTGCTGTACAAACCAAAGTTTCCGAATGTCTCTCTGCTATATCATCCTGGATGGCCCTCCGCCGCCTTAAACTCAACATGGCTAAAACAGAGCTCCTCATACTTCCTCCCAAACCTGGCCCTACTACCTCCTTCCACATTACTGTTGGAACTACGATCATTCACCCAGTAGCCCAAGCACGCTGCCTAGGGGTCACACTCGACTCCTCTCTCACATTCGCCCCTCACATTCAAAACATTTCTAAAACTTGTCGCTTTTTCCTCCGCAATATAACAAAGATACGCCCTTTCCTCTGTTGCTCGACTGCTAAAACTCTGACTCAGGCCCTCATTCTCTCCCGTCTTGATTACTGTAACCTCCTGTCCGGTCTTCCTGCCTCTCACCTGTCTCTCCTACAATCTATCCTAAATGCTGCTGCCAGAATCAATCTACTCTTTCCTAGATCTGTCTCAGCATCTCCCCTCATGAAATCCCTCTCCTGGGTTCCGATCAAATCCCGCATCTCACACTCCATTCTTCTCCTCACTTTTAAAGCTTTACACTCTTCTGCCCCTCCTTACATCTCAGCTCTAATTTCTCGCTATGCACCATCCCGACTCTTGCGTTCTGCTCAAGGATGTCTTCTTTCTACCCCCTTTGTATCTAAAGCCCTCTCCCGCCTTAAACCTTTTTCACTGACTGCCCCACACCTCTGGAATGCCCTTCCCCTCAGTACCCGACTAGCACCCTCTCTATCCACCTTTAAGACCCACCTTAAGACACACTTGCTTAAAGAAGCATATGAATAGCACTGTGAATATTCTGAACACATGATACATAAAGCTTGGCCCCCTGCAGACGCACTTACCAGAACTCCCTCCTACTGTCTCTGTACGTTCTCCCTACCTACCAATTAGACTGTAAGCTCTTCGGGGCAGGGACTCCTCTTCCTTAATGTTACGTTTATGTCTAAAGCACCTATTCCCATGATCTGTTATTTATATTATCTGTTATTTATTTGATTACCACATGTATTACTACTGTGAAGCGCTATGTACATTAATGGCGATATATAAATAAAGACATACAATACTATATATATATATATATATATATATATATATATATATATATATATATATATATATATATATACAGTGTTCGACAAACCTATACATTTGCACGCCCCGGGCGAGTGGATTTATAATCGTGGCGAGCTCCTATTGGCCCAAGCAGCACATGTGTGGTACTAGGTGGCGAGTATATTTTGTGTTCGGCGAGTAGATTTTTTGGTGATTTGTCCACCACTGTGTGTGTGTGTGTGTGTGTGTGTGTGTGTGTGTGTGTGTGTGTGTGTGTGTGTGAGTGTGTGTGTGTGTATATATATATATATATATATGTGTGTGTACAAAGGCAGATGTCACTCGCAATAAAGGTAGAAAGCCGGTGCTTGTCCCATATAATATTGAATAAAAATGGAGATTCCTTACCAGGCAGACCAGGAGTCCAAGACCACGCAGCAAGAACCGAGACAGCACTCAGATTGATATCAAATATAGATGTATTGAAAAAAGGCACATACAACCGACGTTTCGGTCCTGAAACAGGACCTTTCTCAAGGGAGTGCTCACCCTTAAGTGACAAAAACCACCATTATATACCCACATACAACACCATTAGCAAACAGTGATAGGTTAACAACCTGCCCCTCCTCTCTGGATCAGCTGAAAGCAACTATACACAAAACGATCTAAATGACATCATTGCTATGCAACCTATAAGACCCGGAGTGTCTGTATGGGGGAACCCTTACAGCAGAAGCCCGTGATCATGCGCAGGTGTGCAATGTCAGGCGCGAGTGTAAATGTATAGACCCATGCGCCGAGATACAGCGTCTAGTATCGTCATAGCGATACCACAAAAGGAGGGGACCATCGCGCATATGTGTACTAATATGCCAAAGCACGGAGCGCGAGAGAGCGACACCATTGCGCATGCGTACAGGGACGGAATATGAGCGTCTCAAGTTGCCATGGTGATACAATACCGGGGCAGTCATTGCGCATGTGTGCG
Organism: Ascaphus truei; assembly: GCF_040206685.1. Lineage (NCBI taxonomy): Eukaryota > Metazoa > Chordata > Amphibia > Anura > Ascaphidae > Ascaphus > Ascaphus truei. Next base: position 176,507,048 of record NC_134487.1, on the reverse strand, counting down.
CTGACAGTCTGTAACACGGAGCGCTTGAGACTTAGTTGCTTTATTTAATTATTTCAACCTTATCAGTTTATCTTACATTTGCTCCTTTTTTGCCTCCCCTGTACACTTCTGCCATTGTCCTTGACATGGCCCTCAGTATACCCATCGGTCTTTATTGTTTATTATTATTCCCCCTTTTTTTCTAATTTGTCTGGTTTCTTTCCCTCATTTCCTACCTTCCCCTTTCCCATTATGCTTTTGTAGTTTCCTTTGTTTTTGTCCCCCTGTATGTTGCTTCTCAACCCCCCCCCCCCTTTCCTTTCCCTTCCTTGCCTACACACTCATGGTTTTTATATATTGCTTTTTATCTTTATTCAGCACTTTGGTGTTCACACTGTATTGTGCCCCCTCAGGATGCATTATCTCATGCTCATTAATGTTTTCAGTTTACCCTAAGGCTGTGCGTTTAAGCTGCGTTCATACTCTACCAGTTATTCTGGCTTTTACATGCTATACCTGCACGCATGCGCAATGGGCTTCCACTCGCGCTCCGTGTTACAGACTGTCAGCGCATACATGCGCAATGACTGCCCCGGTATTGTATCGCCATGGCAACTTGAGACGCTCATATTCCGTCCCTGTACGCATGCGCAATGGTGTCGCTCTCTCGCGCTCCGTGCTTTGGCATATTAGTACACATATGCGCGATGGTCCCCTCCTTTTGTGGTATCGCTATGACGATACTAGACGCTGTATCTCGGCGCATGGGTCTATACATTTACACTCGCGCCTGACATTGCACACCTGCGCATGCTCACGGGCTTCTGCTGTAAGGGTTCCCCCATACAGACACTCCGGGTCTTATAGGTTGCATAGCAATGATGTCATTTAGATCGTTTTGTGTATAGTTGCTTTCAGCTGATCCAGAGAGGAGGGGCAGGTTGTTAACCTATCACTGTTTGCTAATGGTGTTGTATGTGGGTATATAATGGTGGTTTTTGTCACTTAAGGGTGAGCACTCCCTTGAGAAAGGTCCTGTTTCAGGACCGAAACGTCGGTTGTATGTGCCTTTTTTCAATACATCTATATTTGATATCAATCTGAGTGCTGTCTCGGTTCTTGCTGCGTGATCTTGGACTCCTGGTCTGCCTGGTAAGGAATCTCCATTTATATATATATATATAGGTCTTCCCTGAAGCACCCTTATTATCATACAGACAACCCCATAATCTCAAGAATATTATGGTGAGGAGTAAAGTATTCAGCAGTACAACTGAATGCGGGACAAAACCATGCCAGGACCCAAGATGCAAAACCTGCGCAATGCTCTACACAGCGGACACAATACAAATACCACACAGGAATTGGGAATACAAAATCAGAGGAAGGTTCACCTGTTCTTCCAGCAATGTCGTGTACCTCATCATGTGCATGAAATGCCCAGGGGGCTGCTACTACATAGGTGAGACAGGGCAGGGGCTAAACAAGAGAATGAACCTGCATCGCCACAGCATCACACGCGGTACAAGAGACAGTCCTGTTGCCGATCATTTCTCTGACTCTGGCCATAAGATGAACGATCTGAGGGTTGCCATACTCAAAGGTAATCTTAAAACCCCGAAAGAGAGACGGTTGCATGAATACAAATTTATGCAACTGTTCGGGACACTTAGCAGTGGCCTAAACAGAGATCGAAATTTTATGAGTCATTACTGACAGTAGTGAACTCTCGTCCCATAAGCGCTAAAGGCCATGTCTGTACATACTGTGCTATATGTATGCACACACAGCTGTCTCTCACACATACTAATACTCCTTGTTTTTCCATCCCTATACACCAATAGGGACCACTAAGTATCCACACACACTTTTAGTTGTGCTACTAACTCTCACATTTCCACACCCACCCACACCATTTATATCCAGTCCCACTCCACACACACCTTGTGTAAAGCACTGTATATACTGTGGGCTCTCCATTCATTTTTATTCACACTGATACACATACACACTCTTTCTTCACTTGCTTTCAGTAACCATTTAACACCTCTAGCCATAAAACACATCCACACCGGGGGAAGGAACAGCACAGATAACATTCCAAGAGACACTGTTTATAAGTTTACCTTTTGCTTCATTCATTGTAACATCGCCGGAAGAAGAGATCAGTGTATCTCGAAAGCTCGCACAAATAAAAGCATTTCGTTAGCCACAGAACGGTATCATCTATTTATTTATTTTTATTATTGAAGCTCGGCTAACACGGTACTGATACCTCTACATGTATATATATATATATATATATATATATATATATATATCAAACGACAGGGGGTGCCCAGTGCTACATTAAAATGACAGAACATACATGGTAATAATTAAACTAATAATAATGCTAATACTACTACTAATAAAATGTTTTTTAGTTAGATAACTAACTAACACTGCATCTGTTCCCTATACCTCTGTATGAGGGGGAAGAACCATAATAGATTCCTTACCTGCAGCAAAATGAGATCCACCATTAAAAAGGGGGAGTCATTTGTATGTAGCACTGGGCACATCCTGTCGTGCTATATTCACTTGCCACAGCCTTCTGACACTCTATGTGACATTACATATAGTCAAGATTAGGTGGGTGTGGGCGTTTGAGCTTGCTGGGCTTGTGTGTTAATAATTTCTGACTGGAATCAGTTGTATGGAGGTTGTGGCACCTCCCCCAGAGCTCACGTCACCTCTCCCTTTTTAATGGTGGATCTCATTTTGCTGCAGGTAAGGAATCTATTATGGTTCTTCCCCCTCATACAGAGGTATAGGGAACAGATGCAGTGTAGTGTAGGACTTGCACTTATTATGGTTTACCTTGACGTTTGGTGTGCAGTCTTGTGATGCTTTGGCCAAAATATCTAACTAAAAAAACATATTTATTATTAGTATTAGCATTATTATTAGTACTGAAGCATTATTTCTTGTAATTATTACCATGTATGTTCTGTCATTTGGATGTAGCACTGAGCACCCCCTGTCGTTTGCTATATTCACTTGCCACAGCCCTCTGGCACTCTATGTGACATTACATATAGTCAAGATTAGGTGGGTGGGGGCGTTTGAGCTTGCTGGGCTTGTGTGTTAATATATATATTCCTCTCTCTCTCTCTCTCTCTCTCCGCTGTTTATCTCTCTGGCAGCAAAGAGTTTAAATGTCCAAGGCCATATTTACTAAGAAGTATTCTTCTGTAAGACAACTAAAAGCACTAAATGGTTTCTTAGGAAGCAGCACTGCTCATACAGTATGCAACTTAATAGTTTCTGAAAAGTATGAAATTTTTCCATTAGTAGTTGATTTGTAGATCCCATTGCAAGATGTCAGAATCAGCACCCTATTTGTATAAATTATGAAACGTTATATTTTTGCATGGGGCTGTGCCACTGTACCATCATTTTGTTTCTGACAGTTTGCTCTCAGAGGGACTGAGTGCCGAGAAGAATCCAACGAGTGTGACCTGCCCGAGTACTGCAACGGGACTTCACAAGAATGTCCTTTCGATTTCTACATCCAAAATGGGTTTCCTTGCATCCAAAGTGGGGCCTACTGCTACAGAGGAAAATGTCAGAGCCATGACGTACAGTGCCAAAAGCATTTCGGACCAAGTAATTTTTCTGGGTTTCTACATTCATTATGTCCAATATTTACTAAGGGATTCTATTCATAAAACACTTTCCAGCACCAGAAGACACATGGCAGCCCATTAAAATGAATGGAACATAAGGGGCTACATTTACTGAAGTCTTCTACCTAAGGCCACCTACAGGGGGAAGTAAAGGGACATCTGTATAGGGCCTGGCGGGGGATAAGGGGGCCCGCCCCACAGGTCCAAACCTAGAAGTTAGATTCTGAAGGAAGTTGGGCCTAACTTCCACTATCGGCCGCCTGGGTGGGCCCCTCTCTGATGCTTGGTAGGGTCCGACCCTCCGCTCAACAGGTAGGGACATGGAGGTCTGAGGGCTGACAGAGAGTGGGAAACTGAGATATGAGTGGCGGAATCTGAAAGAAGAGAGAGGGGAGTCTGAGTGAGCGAGAGGGTAGGAGCCAAGGGGATAGTGGACACCCACTCCTTTAACAACCGGTGGAGATTCTACTCTTGGGCCCAGGAAAAGCTGTTGGCGGCCCTGCTTCTGCCAGAAAGCACCTTCCGGCAGTGAGGAGTGTTCCAGCTAAAGGTATTGTATCATAGAAGACTTCTGAGACATTGAGGCAACTCAATGTATTACTACCTGGTAAAACATTTTTATAAATAAATAATTATTGGTAAATATCAGCCAAGGTGTCATATAGACCTGGAAATGTTTATGGAATATCATTGGATTGAGTTGAATGGGCTATGTCTGCCAGTGCTGGAAGGTGCCTGAGGGGAGATTGCCATGGCAGCAGAAACCTAATAGGCTTGGAAACTAATATTTTGTCTTTTCAGAATCAAGATCTTGTCCACTTGATAGTTATGTAGAGATTAATACTCAGGCCGACAGGTTTGGGAATTGCGGTTTCAAAGATGGGAGTTATATTGCCTGTGCACAGGGGTATGTTACAAAAGCTTCATAAAACTTATTTTATCTTTAAAGTAGAAATTGGTTGTTGCAGCAACACTGCAACCGACTGTGCCTCAGCAGACCATGGGGTAAATTCTATATGCTCCAAAGCTACAGATTGGGCTGTTTTCGATCAAAAGTCCCCATTGAAGTCATTGGGGACTTTCATCCCAAAACGCGTTCGGAGTATGTACAATTTACTCCTAAGACTTTGACTCTATAAATTCAAAAGCGGCCGATCGCACTTCAGAGTATATGAAATCATCCACTAAGTATCATAAGCTATGAAACACTTCGCTGTAATTACAGTGGCCGATGATGTAATTCCCTTGAAATATTTGATTTGCATGTATTGTCCAACTCCTTGGTTAAAATGCTATCACAAAATGGTGGTATTATACTTGATTTCCACAAAGCATCACCCTTTTTTTTTTACCCATTTAAAGAAAACAACCCCAACCCTTCCTGTTATTGTGGCACAAATATATCACAAACCTTTTCAAACAGAAACCATCACTTCTTAAATTTTTTATTTATTCCATTTGATTTTTTTTTTACATTTGATACTAACAAATAATGTGAGACAAACAGAATCTATTTTAGATGGAAATGCTACTAGTAAAATATAACTTTTCTTTTTTTCCTACTTAAAGCTTATATAGTCTAGTAGTGAATTGTAATAATAGTATTTGTCACTTGAGTGCATTTCCCCAAAAATTGGGGTAGGGGAGCTTAGTTGGTGGAACTTGCCCCGGGCTTAAACATATCTAGTTTCTCCTCTGCCCTTGTACTGTACAAAGAAACTGCTTTCCTACAGTTAAGAAACAATATCAAAGGACACAGTTGCAGTATGAGAAAAAGGAAAGATGGACGTGGCTGTCCATTTACTGAAGCCTTCTGGCTGCAAAGCTATGGGAGAACCAGTGCAAAAAAAAAAAGAACCTGATTTAACAAGGAAAAATAATTGAATTGAAAGAACTTGGAGTTTTTCTTTGGTAAATGTGGTGCAGTTATTTTGCACTGGTTTTAATCCCGTTTTGGTCCCTCGAGACTTTAGTAAAACAAAAAACGTTAGTTTTTGTATGTATGTATATTTGACTATTGCCAACCAGGTACAGTACGTAGAGCATTATAATGTTTACAACAATACAATACAGAGAATATAATACCACAGGTGGGATATGTGCATCAAGACATAAAAAATGTAACATTTGGAGAAAGGAGTCCCTGCCCTGAAGAGCTTACAATTTTATTGGCCTATGGGGAGACGAACAGAAACCGTAGGAGTAGATTTGAGTGCAGTGAGGAAGACTGTGCGGGTGAGGAGAATGAGAAATGAAAAGCCACCATAGGAGAGAGTATTCTCTGTAGCAGTTAGAATAAGGCTGGGGCTATGGTAATGCAGAGCGAACAAACTGCCTTATGGCAGTGTTTGCGTCCATGCGGCGTGCGGGCGCGTCCACGCGGAAGTAGGAGGGGGAGCGCGTTGCGTGAGAAATCAGTTAAACTGATTTCTCAGCACAACAGACAGGTCACGTGAGCGGTTCGCCAAATGAGGGCGAACCAGCTCCGTGACACCCCTATGAACGCCCCCAGGAACGCCCCACATGGCTCGTCCACCATGGGCCAGGGAAAGCACCCACTTTCCCACAGCCTCAGCAAGGGCGAAGGCACCATGGCCCCAGCCTTAGAGGGCAATGTTTTAGGCTGCATCCACGCTGGCGCTGAGCGTGCAACGCTTGACATGTCCCCGCTCACGCGGGAACGTACGCTCTCCCAAGCTTAGTGCTTGGGGAGACAGTTAAATTTGAGTTTCGAGCGTAAAGCAGGGTCACATGACCCTTCTCTGACCAATGACAGCCCAACAGTCCAATAACCAATCCCAAAGCAGCCTGTAGCCAACCAACATAGTGCAGCACATTTCCTGCATGTGAATTGAGCCACAATAAACTTTTGATTGTGTGCAGTACTGCCGGGTTGTCATGCATGTTCTCACAACCCAGGGGGAGCATGAAGGAAAAAACAACAGAGAAAATACAAACTAAGTGCAGACTGTATAATTCAGTGTGACAATGTGTGAAAAAACTTGGCTCTCGTGTGCAGCCTACTCACAGGATAGCAGTAAGTTATGGGCAAATACAGGATCTGTGGAATCTGTAAAGTCTTCTAGATGTAGACAGGATGCCTCTCACATTCATGAATCAAGTGGATGGGAACATGGAAAAATAGAAAGAAATCTCCATGGTGCAGATCAATGGTAAAAAAGGATAACTTTATAATGTGGCTAAAAAATGCGCACTTACAATGTAAAAATTAAACATAAGCATTTGGCACTGTAAAAAAAGCTGTGTGTGCTGTGCACGCGCATAGTAAGTGGAACTTCTTTGACTTTTGTCACAGAAATTGACTTATAATGCGCATGCTCGGCACACGTGTCAGTCAGTGTATGTGTCAGTCAGTGAGTATGTATGTGAGTCAGTCAAAGAGTATGTATGTGTGTTTGTTTGTGTGTGTGTCAGTCAGTGTATGTATCTGTGCCAGTCAGTGTATGTATCTGTGCCAGTCAGTGTATGTATCTGTGCCGGTCAGTGTATGTATGTATGTCGGTCAGTGTGTGTATGTGTGTCAGTCAGTGTGTGTATGTGTGTCAGTCAGTGTGTGCATGTGTGTCAGTGTGTGTGTGTGTGTCAGTCAGTTAGTGTGTGTCAGTCAGTGTGCGTGCGTATGTGTGTCAGTCAGTGTGCGTGCGTATGTGTGACAGTCAGTGTGCGTGCGCGTGCGTCAAAGTGTGCATGCGTCAGTGTGTGTGTATGTGTTTATTGGCACCAGTACCAGCATCATGAATGTTGAGCGGGTGGGGGAGCTCACAGGGGGGTGGGAGGAATAGGCACATCATTCAGGGGCGGTGTTCGGTACATCACTGGGGTGTGGGTGCGTGCGTCAGTGTGTGTCAGAGTGTGTGTGTGTCAGAGTGTGCGCGTGCGTGCGTCAGTGTGTGTCAGAGTGTGTGTGTCAGTGTGCGCGTGCGTGCGTCAATGTGTGCGTGCGTCAGAGTGTGTGCGCGTGCGTGCGTCAGAGTGTGTGTGCGTGCGTCAGTGTGTGTGCGTGCGTCAGAGTGTGTGCGTGCGTCAGTGTGTGTGCGTCAGAGTAAGTGTGTGTATGTGTCAGTCAATGTGTGTATGTGTCAGTCAATGTGTATGTCAGTGTGTGCGTGTCTGTCAGTGTGTGTGTGTCTGTCAGTGTATCTGTATCTCTCTGTGTGTACACACCGTATGTCTCTCTGTCTGTGTCCTGCCCCCTCTGCCCCCGTGATGGACGGCTAGCAGGACCAATCCTTGCACTTCCTGGGCGGGTCCACTCTACGCGTTTCGCCCAATAGGACAACAGGCTTCGTCAGGAGAAGAACCGTAAGTGACGCGACGGAGCTCAGTGCGCTAACCGGAAGTGACGTATTGCATCGGGGAAAGCACTGGAGGTGATCCTGACAGCATCACGGCGAACAGCAGAGAAGCAACGTCGGTGCGGTGAGCGGTGGCCATAACCCTATTACTCCTGAGTCACTTGTTACAGTGCCAAATGCTTATGTTTAATTTTTACATTGTAAGTGCGCATTTTTTAGCTACATTATAAAGTTATCCTTTTTTACCATTGATCTGCACCATGGAGATTTCTTTCTATTTTTCCAAGTTTTTTCACACATTGTCACACTGAATTATACAGTCTGCACTTAGTTTGTGTTTTCTCTGTTGTTTTTACCTTCATGCTCCTCCTGGGTTGTGAGAACATACATCGATCATCTGGGACCAGTGAAGACAGTCCCTTCCAGAGGGTTTGAGCAGGGGTTACAACTTCTTATATACACCTGATTTATTGCATTATTATTAGTCACTTATATTCACGCACTTTATTATAAGTTTAAAAATCATTTATTCACTTAAATATTGGTGATCACTAGTATTGTTTCAGCGCCTGTTTTTACACCATCACCTTGTCACAATTGGGTTGTCATTCATGACACAGTGTAATATGTCATGTGTTCTTGTTCATCTGAGGTTGTATTTACCTAATTTTAAGACCTGCTAAGGAACAGATGATTGTTATTATGTCCTGATATGTAAAACCATAGAATTCAAAGAGGGTGTACTTTCTTTTTCACACCACTGTATATATTATAACAAGCCATGCAGAAATTGAACCCTCGATCTTTTCATATACCAGTCCCCTGCTCTAAGCACTACACCACAATGTGGATAGATAATTATCCTCTATAAATAACCCCATGGTTGTTTGTATGGTGTTCTAATTGGGTGATTTACTGCAGTGTTAAGGTTTTTCAAAAAGTCAGAACACCCTCTGTGGTGTAGCAGTTAGAGAATTTGGAGGTGGGAACGGGGGAGGGAGAGAGGTGGGAAGTGGGAGAGAGAGCGGTGGGAAGGGGGAGAGGGAGAGAGGGAAGGGGGAGAGAAAGATGGGATGGGGGAGAGAGGGAAGGGAGAGAGAGGAGGGAAGGGGGGAAGGAGAGAATGGAGGGACACAGACAGACACACACACAGCCCCGATCCAGACAATGACACGCCCCCTTCCTTAATAGTCATGCCCCCCACGCTCCTGCTCTCAAATCATTGCAGGACAGCCGATGCTTGGAGACTTGGTGACGTCACCGCTCTCCAGCATGAGCGTGCTCAGTGCTAGCGTGGACGCAGCCTTAGACAGAGCAAGGCAATTTAGAGAGGGAGAGGTCATGCACAGTTAGGACATTATTAGAGAATGTAGCATTCCAGGGGGCACCTGACAAAAATGGGAGGATAGTGAGAGACGGGGAATAGATTCTGTTTGATCAGCAGGGATAAGAGGTGAGCGAGCACAAGAACAAGTAAGAATATGGAAGGGGCCACTGTTAGGAGACATATCTCTAGCAGCAAGTAGCAGAAGTAGGGAGAGAGAGGATGTGAGAATGGGAATTGTAGGAGTATATCTTGCCTTTGGGGAGAAAAAGGGCGGTGGAAGTAATGAATGTTGAAAGGAGAAAAGTGGAGTGACGGTGCAATGTATATGAAGTGTGGGCTATAGGGCAGATGAACATGAAGGAACATGAGAGCTCAATAAGGAGAGGTGATGCTGTAGAAAGAAAGCGTAACAGGGTTACCTGTGAGAGAATAGGCATAACGTTCTGTATAAAATTGAGGTTGTAGAGAAGCATGTGGAAATTAAGTGCAGATAATGAAGACTAGACAATGGTATTACTGGTCTTGTTTATGGGGTAGACGTTAGCATCTGTACAGTTCTCTATAGTTCCACTCCTGTTAAACTCCATATTGTATGTCACTTAAAACTATTGGCACATTAAAGATGGAACAATTCAAAGTAAGCAATGCTGCTAACCCCCTGCTATGCTGTGTCCTCAGTCTGTCTCTAAATATATAGTTCTAAGAAGTCATCCCGGTATTTATGAATTTGTTGTAAAATCTGCCAACACTTCTTTATGTGCAGGGATATGTTATGTGGGAAATTGGTGTGCCTGTACAATGATAAATACCCAGTATCTTCAATGAAGGGGTACATCATATACAGTAAATTTGGTGACAAGTGCATATCAGTAGACTACGAGCAGACAGAGGAAGTAATGGATCCCTTCTACGTGGAAAATGGAGCCTCTTGTGGAGTTGATAAGGTACCACAAAACATCAAGGCTGTAGCTGTTGGAGGGATGTGAAACACATCATCCTGTATTGTAGTTCATAACAGCAGAACAATATCATCAAATTCAGTCATTATATACACACATTTTAAGTTATGGTGGGTGAAAAAGGCGACAAAAAACCTCCACCGTTAGCATATAGCCAATAAAGAATATCACTTGTGAGCACAATCACATGTCTTAGACAGGTCTGCAACCCTGCCTTTCACCATTATCACCTAGCATACAGTGCTTCCACTGCAGCAAGGGATACTGGGAAATGGCATGCAAATGAGCATACAATGTGTAACCTTTTGCCTGAAATCCATTTTTACATGGAACCTTATAAGCAAAGCATTGTTATGTGTATATATATATATATATATATATATATATATATATATATATATACACACATACTGTACATATATATATATATATATATATATATACACATACTGTACATATATATATATATATATATATATATATATATATATATATATATATATATACTGTACACATATATACACAGAGACAGATGTATATAGATCTACATAGGGAAAGATAGATGCGTATAGATATGCTGGGGATATGTGTGTATGATTTACTTTATATGGTACAATTGTTAAGTGTTTTTAAGGTAATCATGGCAACATTTAATTTTTTTAGATATGTTCAAATAGAAAGTGTGTAAGTTCGAAGGAGAATGGAACGGATCCTGCATGTAATTCAACTGTGCAATGCAACTCTCGGGGTGTAAGTATTCAGAAGTATTGCTTAAAATCCTAGGCTACTTAATGTGCAGAGCCCATTGTCATTGTTTTTGCCTGTATAGCATATTATACATGCATTCATTCTTTCAGTTTTGCAATAACCGCGGTAGCTGCCACTGTATCGATGGCTGGGCCCCTCCCGGTTGCTCTAAAAAAGGAGGAGGAGGAAGCCTCAACAGTGGACCAAGGGTTACCAGATTTATAGGTTAGTGACTTACACTCATGTTAACCCCTTCGAGGCTGTAAAGGTGACACCTACAAGTTATATACTAAACAAAAACTTGCCTATGGCATGTTCGCAATGAGGCAACCCTTACCCAGCTATAGAAAGACCGTTGCAGGTCACACGCTGTAATTTCCAGGCAGAGGTTACCACCTTGTAGTTTCCAGGGTGGGGCCCTACAGAATGGTACTTCACACTACTGTGACTTCCAAGGCTCTTATTCAATACACTCTACACACAGAAGACTATTAAAATCCCAATGATGTTTGCAGAAATACATTGCAATAATTAATATTAAGGGGTCCAATTAGTAGGTATAAAATAAGGTACAGATATTTTAACATAAAAATGTGGTAATAGAAATTGTAATAGTTTGTTATTGTGACACAGTAGCCAGTGGCTCCCAACCTTTTTTTTTACACTGCGCATCCTGTTTGAAAATCTTATTGCTCACTCATCACAATGCATGGTTTGGCATGTTCACAAGAAGCGGAATGAAATGTGAGAAACAATGGTATTCTCTATGCAAATGACTTCTAATCCGCTTCTTAAAAAAAGTGACAAACAGCCAATCCACCAGGTTTGTACTTGCTTTAGAAGTGAAATGACCTGAGGTGGTGCCAACTTCATCCCCAATCTGATTTATGGGTTTTGCTCTCTCAGCCAAACTTATATTTCAGGCTCAGTATGTAACTTTAGTAACGGTTTGCTTAACGGAGCTACTAGAATAGCAGTTGTGGGCAAAAAATTAAGTTTGAGGCTTTTTTGACAAACCAATCGGATTGTCAGAGCAAGAGTGAAACCACTTCTAAACAAAGGAGTTTAGACGCGGTTTAGACTTGCGATAAGGGCTTACAGAGTAGCAAAGTATGCCATTCGGCTTCTAAAAGGCACTTTAGAAGCGATTTCTCAAACTTCAGAGCTACTTCAATAGGCTCCTATGGGGCTTATTCTAGTTGCTTCGATAATGTAATAGCAGAATCAAAAGTATTGTCATGTTCATAGCTCACAGTATGACATTTGTGAAAAACAGTGTTTTCTATTGCAAATCGCATTTTCTATACCATTTGTTAAAAGTGAAGTACTGTTCGATTTCATAGTTGCTTTACAAGCGAACTGAACGCCAATCTGGAAGAGCTGCGCCGAGCGAGAAGAGAGAAGTGATTCCGCTCTCTGTATCTCCCTGCACAGCTCTAACAGACGATCACAGTTTTTATTTACAGTTAAGTCCGGAAATAATTGGACACTGACACAATTTTCATAATTTTGGCTCTGTACGCCACCACAATGGATTTGAAATGAAACAACCGAAATTCAATAGAAGTGCAGACATTCAGCTTTAATTCAAGGGGTTGAACAAAAATATCGTATGAAACGTTTAGGAATTGCAACCATTTTCATACACAGTCCCCTTATTTCATGGGCCCAAATGACAAATTAACACAATCATAAATAAAATGTTAATTTTTAATACTTTGGCGAGAATCCTTTGCAGGCAATGATTGCT
>NC_134487.1:175804299-175889299 GCF_040206685.1 Ascaphus truei | reverse complement strand
GACTGGAGACATCAGGATAAACGTTGTTCAAGCAGGAGTTCGGCAACAAGTAGTCAGGAGTTCCCCGCTTCAGCTTAGGAGCGCGGGAGTGGACTCTGCGCGTGCGGCGACCATGGCCCATGGTGTTGGTCTCAGGAAATGATAGGTAGACTGGAGTGGGCACACCGTCAGGCAGCAGTGGTAGATCAGTGCTTCAGCGCAAGAGTCCTGAGCGGGCTGGAGAATCCTCCGCTTCAGTGCAGGAACCAGGACACGGCTTCTGCAGTAGAGATGAGCAGCAGACCCCAGGAACCAGGGAGCTGAAGGCAACACTGGGGAAACCTCCGCTTCAGCACAGGAGACAGGAACAGACCGCTGAGTGACACTAGCAGCCGGTCTCAGGTAACAAGGAGCTGAAGTAAACAAGGAGAGTACTCCGTTTCAGCACAGGAGACAGGAACTGACCGCTGCGTGAGGCTAGCAGCCCGTCTCAGGAAACAGGGAGCTGAAGTCAACAAGGAGAGTACTCCGCTTCAGTACAGGAGACAGGAACAGACCGCTGCGTGACACTAGCAGCCGGTCTCAGGATACACAGGATAATCAGGAAATACAGGCCGCTGCATGAAGACTAGCAGCAGGCCTCAGGAACTAGGGAATAACAACTAGAGAGTTTAATACATACACAGACAAGCCAAGGGCTTATGGCAGAAAACTTGTGACATCCAGGAAGGACTATGCTCGGCAGGGAGCATTGTGGGAAGGCTGTCTTTAAAGGTCAGTGAACCAATAGCAGAAGGGTCGTGTGACAGCATAGCTTTAATGAGTGAACCCAGGGTGGAGCTGCAGTGAATATCAGGAGCAGTTTTCCAGGACTGCACAGGTCTTAAAGGCAAGGTAAGCAGTAAACTGAGGTGTGGATTCCTTACAGAGAGGAAGAGAGGGAGGGAGAGGAAGAGAGTGAGAGGAAGAGAGGGAGGGAGAGGAAGAGAGAGGAAGAGAGATGGAGAGAGAGGAAGAGAGGGGAAGAGAGAGAGAGAGGGAGAGAGAGGGAGAGGGAGAGAGAGGGAGAGAGGGAGAGGGAGAGAGAGGAAGAGAGAGGAAGAGAGAGGAAGAGAGGGAGAGAGAGGAAGAGAGGGAGAGAGAGGGAGAGAGAGGAAGAGAGGGAGAGAGAGGAAGAGACGGAGAGAGGAAGAGAGGGAGAGAGGAAGAGAGGAAGAGGGAGAGAGAAGGAGAGAGAGGGAGAGAGAGGAGAGAGGAAGAGAGAGAGAGAGGGAGAGAGAGGAAGAGAGGGAGAGAGAGGAAGAGAGGGAGAGAGAGGAAGAGAGGGAGAGAGAGGAAGAGATGGTGAGAGAGGGAGAGAGAGGAAGAGAGGGAGAGGGAGGAAGAGAGGGAGAGAGAGGAAGAGAGGGAGAGAGGGAGAGAGAGGAAGAGAGGGAGAGAGGAAGAGAGGGAGAGAGAGGAATAGAGAGAGAGAGAGAGAGAGAGAGAGAGAGAGAGAGGAGGAGAGAGAGAGGAGAGAGAGGAGAGAGAGAAAGACAGAGAGAGGAGAGAGAGAACGACAGAGAGAGGAGAGAGAGAGAGGAAGAAAGGGAGAGAGAGGAAGAGAGGGAGGGAGAGAGAGGAAGAGAGGGAGGGAGAGAGAGGAAGAGAGGCCGAGAGAGGGAGAGAGAGGAAGAGAGGAAGAGAGGGAGAGAGAGGAAGAGAGGGAGAGAGAGGGTTAGAGGAAGAGAGGGAGAGAGAGGAAGAGAGAGAGAGGAAGAGAGAGAGAGGAATAGAGAGAGAGGAATAGAGAGAGAGAGAGAGAGAGAGAGAGAGGAGAAAGAAAGACAGAGAGAGGAGAGAGAGAGAGGAGAGAGAGAAAGAGAGAGAGAGGAAAGAGAGAAAAAAGAGACAGAGGAGGGAGAGAGAAAAAAGAGACAGAGGAGGGAGAGAGAAAAAAGAGACAGAGGAGGGAGAGAAAAAGAGACAGAGGAGGGAGAGAGAAAAAGAGACAGGAGAGAGAAGGAGACAGAGGGGGGAGAGAAAGAGAGGGGAGAGAAAGAGAGAGGGGAGAAAGAGACCAGAGAGAGGGGAGACGGGGGAGACCAGAGAGAGGGGGGACCAGAGAGAGAGGAGACGGGGGAGACCAGAGAGAGGGGGGAGACCAGAGAGAGGGGGGAGACCAGAGAGAGGGGAGACGGGGGAGACCAGAGAGAGGGGAGACGGAGGAGACCAGAGAGAGGGGAGACCAGAGAGAGAGGGGAGACCAGAGAGAGGGGGGAGACCAGAGAGAGGGGAGACGGGGGAGACCAGAGAGAGGGGGGCAGGGGCGGCAATGCGTTTTCCTTGCATCCCGGTGCTCCCCTGCCTCCCGGTGCTCCCCTGCCTCCCATGGGTAAACCGTCTGGGTTGTGGGAGATGGGTGTGGGGGGAGGTGGGGCGGCTGGCGGCATGTGGCTGACCTCTATTTGTGCTTTCAATCTGTGTGTGTGTGAGTGTGTGAGTGAGAGTGTGTGAGTGAGAGAGTGTGTGTGAGTGAGTGTGTGTGAGTGAGAGAGTGTGTGTGAGTGAGTGTGTGTGAGTGAGAGAGTGTGTGAGTGAGAGTGTGTGTGAGAGAGTGCGAGAGTGTGTGTGAGAGAGTGTGTGTGAGAGTGTGTGTGTGAGAGATTGTGTGTGTGAGTGTGTGTGTGAGTGAGAGAGTGTGTGTGTATGTGTGTGTGACACCAGAAGTACCCAGTCAGTCACCCACCCAGTCACCCAACCACCCACCCAGTCACCCATCCACCCACCCAGTCAGTCGAGTTACCCACCCAGTCAGTCAGTCAACCACCCACCCAGTCAGTCACCCACCCAGTCAGTCACCCATTCAGTCAGTCACCCATCCAGTCAGTCACCCACCCAGACAGTCACCCACCCAGTCAGTCACCCAGTCAGTCACCCAGTCAGTCAGTCAAAGTCAGTCACCCACCAAGTCAGTCAGTCAATGATCAGTCACCCACCCAGTCAGTCAGTCACCCACCCAGTCAGTCAGTCACTCACCCACCCACCCAGTCAGTCACCCACCCACCCACCCACCCACCCACCAGTCAGTCAATCAGTCACCCACCCAGTCATTCAGTCAGTCAGTCACCCACCCAGTCAGTCAGTCAGTCAGTCACCCACCCAGTCAGACAGTCAGTCAGTCACCCACCCAGTCAGTCAGTCACCCACCCAGTCAGTCAGTAACCCACCCAGTCAGTCAGTCATCCAGTCAGTCAGTCACCCACCCAGTCAGTCACCCACCCAGTCAGTCACCCACCCAGTCTCTGTCTCTCGCACGCTGTCTCTCGCATGCTGTCTCTCGCACTATGGATCTGGATATCTTATTTACCCTATATATCTTAACAGCCCTATACCTACACTGAAATAACCTACACTGCTTTCTCCCAGATCTGACCCTCGAGCTTCACATGGGAGACATCAGAATCCCCCCTAACCCAGAAGACAGGTAGGGAAACATCTCCCCTCCAACTTATAACATTGCGGGAATGAGGGTACCTGGACATTGAGGGACTGCGGATCAGGTAAGATCCCAGGCGGGATTGCTGCTTTAGATATTGTGAAGCGGGGGCGTCCAGACACTGGTTAAAGGGTGCAGGAAACTAGTCATTCACATCTGGCTTTTTTTTGTAAATCCGACATTTACACACACACACACACACACACACACACACACACACACACACACACACACACACACACACACACACACACACACACACACACACACACACACACACACACACACACACACACACACACAGTCACACACACACACACACACACACACACACACACACACACGAACACGTAACCAGGACTAATTGTAGTATACTGTACCGACACCGTTTATTGTAACATTTGCTATGAGCCCGTTATGGGGCTTTTTCCGGCTGGCGCCAAAACGGAGCCGCGAGCGAGCCGCATCTTCCCCTTCCCGCGCGTTTAATTAAAATGCTCCCCTCCCCTTCCCCGAACCCCTGGCTGCTCCCCCTGGCTGCGCGCAGCTTTGCGCAGCGTCCCCCTTACCCCTGCTGCCTCTGCAGCCATCGGGGATGCCGGGGAACCCTGGACCATGTGACCGGCACCAGAGTGACGCGCCGCACGCGCCAGGGAAAACCCCAAATGAGCCGCCGGCTTCCCGTCGGCCTCCCCACACCGCGGCTACGGCCGCATTAGAATAAACAGTGTCGCCACTGTAATGTAATACAATAAATAAACTTATGTCAAAAACGAATGTTGTTCTTATTAGGAATTTATTCAATTAATTTTTTATTTTTTTAAACGGGCTGTGGGCGGGACTAGGGTGGGATTGGGGGCGGGACTAGGGTGGGATTGGGGGCGGGACTAGGGTGGGGTTGGGGGCGGGACTAGGTGGCGAGTAGATTTTTTTATTCGCGAGTAGAATTTTCGACCACTATATATATATATATGTATGTGTTTCAGGTGGTAAATAGCTTAGCTAGCCACCCAGTTAGAGAGGGCTGGAGTAAAGGTTTAAATATTCTCCAAGCAGAGTAAGCGTTTATTTTGTTTATTTTTAATGTTTTGCCTTGTTAAAGGAACAAGCGCAATAAAGCCGGGTTTTAATTTCACCCAAATCGGTCTCCATTAAATATACCTCTGCACACATCTCTTACAAACCCTTTTACTGCCTGGGACTTGCAGCGCATATGCTTTTTTCAAAATGTATTCATTCCTTTCCCTTGAAACTTAACAGAAACAACTTTTTTTTTTAAACTATTTTTTCATCACTTTGAAGACAACAACGGACATTTCACCTCTCCCTGACTTTCAGCGAGATTCACTGATTTGGATTTAATATTTTGTAAATCCCTCTGACTTTCAGCGAGATTCACTGATTTGGAATTAATATTTTCCCAGTAAATGTAATGAAAGATTCCTCCGAAAATCAGTACTTTTGGGTAAAATCTATGAACTTCGTTTGCGGACGGAAATCCCCAATGACGTCTATGGAGATTTTTGGTAAAAAAGTGGCCCGAACGGCCGCTCTGGCAGATAAAGAATTACCCCCCTGTCTTGGAATCTCGACTCCTGGTGAATACACTGCTAGAGCAGGGTGGGGCAAACTCCAGTCCTCAAGGGCCACCAACAGGTCAGATTTTCAGGATATCCCTGCTTCAGCACAGGTGGCTCAATCCGTGGCTCAGTCATTATGACTGAGCCACTGATTGAACCACCTGTACTGAAGTAGGGATATTCTGAAAACCTGACCTGTTGGGGGGGCCCTTGAAGACTGGAGTTGGCTACCTCTGCGCTAGACAGAGAAATGAATTGTTTTGTTGGCTTAGATGCCAGCAGAGGGCAGTGTTGTATTACAGAGAAAGATTTCAATATGTATAATATTCTAGGTATACGCATTCGCTTTTCACTGGTACGTGACACTAGCATAAATATCTCTAACAGCTCACAGGTCGCCCAGCACTTGCAGCAATCAATAACAGAGACATCAAACTCAGAAGAGCGAAAACAGCGACATTTGAGGACCCCAAAAAAAGGCATTTTAATGGAAAAGTGCTGATTTACATCAATAAAGCTCCATTTAAGTCAATGAGGTGTAGATGTTAAAATCAGTGAGACTGACACCAACTCATTGAGACTCACAGGAAGTCAGTAAGAGAGTTGACAGGTCTATGTCAATCTTCAGAGACCTGCCTATAATTAAAAGAGTCTTGGGGAACACGTGGGGAAATGAGCAGAATCTCCTGTGGGGAAAATCTGCCTGCTTTCACATGCTGCAATATAGGGCTCAGTGTTCTGCATCTCAAATCGCTGGCACGGCTTCTGATGGCATCTGAGCCAGATACCTGGGCAGCAACAGGCAGGGAGAGTGTTTGAAGAGACTTCAATGCAGCTGGATCCCATACGGAATGGCTGTACTGGATGCTGCCCTAGAGAGAGTATGTGCGGGTAGGTTGCCAGGTGGTTTCTCCAAAAATACTGGACACAACGGTAAAAGATGTGATACGCTCGAGAAAAGTCGTGGGGAGGTGTGTTATTTATAAATGATCTGACCATTACATCATTTTTTCTCATTTTCACTCCAAGTATGCACCAATTTGCGCCATTTCACATTCTATTTTGTAAAAAAAGGTTGTGTGTACGAGCACGCGCATTTTAAGTGAAACTTCTTTGTCTTTTGTCACACAAATTGTATTTGTGATGGTGATGTTTTTAATTAAAAATTAAAACACAATTTCAGTGACAAAACACAAAGAAGTGTGACTTAGAGTGTGCGTGCGTGGCACACACCACCTGTTTTAGCCATTTGCACTAATATATTTATACTAACTGTGAATTATTTGTGGATGTGTATGTGTGTGAGTCTCTCTGTGTGTATAACTGCGTGTGTGTGTGTGACTCTGGGTGTGTGTGGCTGTGCGTGTGTGTGACTGTGTGTGTGACTGTGTGTGTGACTTTGTGTCTGTTTCAGCACCAGGATCTCAGGGGACGCGGCTCTCTCATTCTCTCCCTGCCCGGTGTTCCCAGATCCTCCACTCCCCTCCATCCTCTCTTTGGTGGCGCGCATGCGCAGCGGCCCGCGACTCGTGGTGTGCATGCGAGAGGCCCGTGGCGATGTGAAGAGGCCCGCGGCACATGGTGAACATGCATAAAGGCCCGAAGCCATGTGCAGAGGCCTGCGGTCATGCGCAGCGCCCCGCGACTCGTGGTGTGCATGCGAGAGGCCCGTGGCAATTATGAAGAGGCCCGCGGCACGTGGTGAATATGCATAGAGGCCCACAGCCATGTGCAGAGGCCCGCGGCCATGCGCAATAGCTGATGGCCGTTAGTAAGCATGCATGCTGGAAGAGGGGGGGATCACGAGTGTACATGGTGGTGGACAAGGGCGGTACTGCGCATGTGTGGTGGGGCCGCGCGCACGAAAGGTGCATGCGCGTGATGGTCGCGTGTTCATTAGTAGCGTGGCGTCACTTTTGTTACGTTTTTTCGTTACAAGGGAATACATTTTTCCCATGAAAACAGTGTAGGCACTAGAAAAGAAGTTTCACTTAAAAAAATCTGGGGACGGAGCGCTCTCCCCAGAATTTCTTTACGAAATAGAAAATAAAATTATGCAAATGTTGTGTATACCTGGAGAGAAATTTAGAAATAATGATGCAACGGTCAGATCATTTATAAATAACGTACCTGCAGCCATACTCTCACCTCCCACCTTCCCCTCATCCTCTCCCCCCTCCCATCCCTCTCATTGTATCTCTCTCTCTAACTGTTCCCCATGTCTGTTTGTCTGTGTCTGTCTGTCTGCCCCTTTCTCTGTCACTCTTTCTCTCTGTGTCCCCTTGTTTGTCTCTCCTTTCTTTGTATCTCTCTCTCTCTTTCTCTTTCTCTCTCTTCTCTCTCTCTCTCTCTCTCTCTCTCTCTCTCTCTCTCTCTCTCTCTCTCTCTCTCTCTCTCTCTCTCTCTCTCTCTCTCTCTCTCTCTCTCTCTCTCTCTCTCTCTCTCTCTCTCGCTCTCTCTCTCTCTCTCTCGTGTGTTTGTCTCTATCTGCCACTCTCTGTCTGCTTGTATCTCTCTCTCTCTACCCTTTGTCTGTCTGCTTCCCTCTGTCTCCCTTTGTGTGACTGTCTCCCTTTGTGTCTCCTTGTATAGCTGTTTGTCTCTTTCTGCCACTTCGGTTAAGACCATCCAGCCTTCGCCTGCGTGGAGGCGAGAGAAGGCTGTGACGTCACCCGCGTGAAGCAGGTGCGTCTTGTGTCCATGTTGGATGTGCCGTGGTGGGGGGTCTCTAGGGGTGTCACGGAGCTGGTTCGCCCTCATTGGGCAAACCGATCACGTGACCTGCCTGTCATGCCAAGAAATCAGTTTCAATTGATTTCTTGCGCAACGCTCGCCCCCTCCTGCTTGCACACACACGCATCTGCGGCAGAATGGACCTGCCCTTATCTGTGTATCTTTCCTCAGTACATGTAGTTGTCTTAGGCCTTGTTTTTGTCTTCTCTTCTGATTGGACCATACCTCCCCCTCTGTCCCACCCCCTAACTCTTCTGATTGGTCCTCTCTTCTTATGTCATTTCCCCCCTCTCCTCTGAGGGATAAGTGCTGTAAAACCGTTCCTGCTGCTATAATAAGTACCAGAACAGTGTTCTGCTCCACTCTAGCCCTGATCTACTAAACAGAATATAAGTATGTCCGGGTGTGTAAGTATCTACATATATAATAGTGTTTAAGCATGTGTGGGTGTAACGAGTGCTCACCACAAACAGGCTGGGGTGGGGATAGTGATATACACCGACCTACAACCGCGTAACCGCATCCGGAGTGCAGAGTCGTGTAGCCGGGTCAGGGTTGGAGAGGTCAGAATAGTCGTGATACTCGCCATGGTCTAGGATTGGAGAAGTCGGATGGTTGTTGAGTGTTGACGGGGTCCAGGAGTAGAGAAGGTGATAGTCCAAATACAAGCTGAGGTCAGGGGTCAAAGAAGGGGTCACATGAGGTCCGGCTTTTGTTCCCAGATGGGTGAAGCCCACGCCAAGGCGTCATCACTTATCAGGGACACGATATACAGTAGGCCACCTTAGATCACTGGAATATAAAACATGATGGCATCAATTAAAAATGAATAGAACACTGGTTAAGAAATACGTGACAACTAAGAGGTTCGCCACCATAGCGGTTGGGTGTAGGGAGTCGGGGTTCGAAGGCTCCGTTTATGGGAACGGTTGTGGGAGTAGACACTGCTGAGGGGACAGGGACCACAAGAGCACTTTTTGCCTGGTCAGTCATAGCTTGTACTGTAAGTTGGAGTAGATCCATACGCCGCATATTCTGGTCAAGCAGTTTCTCCATCTGGTTAAACATGTCAGAGTGCATGTGCAGAACTGGATGCACCTCAGCAGGGTCCATGTTTGTGGGGCTGAGCATACTGTAACGAGTGCTCACCCCAAACAGGATGGGATCGTGAGGCTGAGGTGGGGATAGTTATATACACCGACCTACAACCACGTAACCGTGTTTGGAGTGGAGTGAAGGTCGTGTAGCCGGGTCAGGGTAGGAGAGGTCAGAATTGTCGTGATACTCGCCGTGGTCTAGGATTGGAGAAGTCTGTGGTCGTGGAGCTTGCCGGGTTCCAGGAATAGAGAAGGTGGGAGTCCAAATACAAGCGGGGGTCAGAGAAGGTAGCGGTCCGGGTACAAGCTAAGGACAAAGGTAACAGAAATCAAGGCAGAATGCAAGAGCAAAAGCAGGGCAGCAAGATGCTTGAGGCAAGCACTTCGAAACATAAACAGAAGTTTATGCTCAGCCAATTTGCCTCAGGGCTGGCTGAGCATATAAGAAGCAGGGAGCCAATGGAAAGACTTGCAGGCAATGAGTCATGAATAATTAAAGATAGGTTGTCCAGTGATAGGCAGGGGTGGAGTTCACCACAGGTGTTGAGTAATTGATGTTGTTAACCCCTCGCATGTTAAGGGATGCGGAGCCAGCGTGGAGTGTAAACATGAGCGCCTTCCATTGCGTCACAGGATGGGTGTGGGGGCGGAGCCTAGTTCCGGTCCTGGTAGTGGGAATGCAGCACTTGCACGTCACGGGGGCGGGGTCTAAGACCGATCCGTGAAGTCTCCCCCTGACTGACAGCACGACTCCTGTGCAGAACCTCAGAGTGAGGTGCGTTACCCATCCCGTCACGGGATGCATCACGGGTGCGGGGCCAAGGTCGGGTGTGGGGCCAAGGTCCAATCCTCACAGTGGGTCGGTGTATCTATACAACAGTACGGTACATAAGTATGTGAGGTCTGCAGGGCCGGATTAAGGCAGTGAGGGCCGGGGCACTTACAACAGGAGGCCCCCAAATAAAAAATACTAAATAAATCTAGTTTCCACTGGAGTCTCTCTTACATACCCCTCTCACACGCCTCCCTCCACTTTCTCTCCCCTCCTCTTTCATTCTCTCTCCCTCATCTTTCACTCAATCCTCCCTCCTCACACGCACACCCTGCCTCCACAATCAATCCCCCCCTCTACAATTAATCCCCGTCTCCACAATCAATCCCCCTCCACAATCAATCCCCTCCTCCACAATCAATCCCCTCCTCCACAATCAATCCCCCCTCCACAATCAATCCCCCTCCACAGTCAATTCCCCCTCCCTCCACAATCAATCCCCCCTCCCTCCACAATAAATTCCCCCTTCACAATAAATCCCCCCTTCACAATAAATCCCCCCCTTCACAATCATTCCCCCTTCCACAATCAATTCCCCCTTTCACTCAATCCACCTGCTCTCTGTGAATTTGACCTTTGGGAGGGGTGGTGAAGAGGGCTGCTCTGGTGCAGAGCTGGCCAAGGGGGTGGAAGCTGGGCCTGACTTCTGGTGCCACCAACCAGGTACACCGGCAGAGGTGGGGTGGTGGGGGGCAGCACTGCCAGGGTCTCTGCTTGCTAGAAGCTTGATAGGGAAGAGTAATATATAACAGTACTTAAGCATGTCTGGGTCTGTGTGTATCGAAGTAACAGTACATTAACGTGTGGGTCTATGTGTATCGGTACATGTGTGAGTTTTCCTGTGTACTGTATGTTAGTCTGTATATCAGTGTTAATGTGCGGTTTGTACACCAGTGTGTGCAAATACAAAGAGAAAGCACATCCTTCATAGTATAGTAGTGAGAATCATAAAAGGGGAAGGCAGAAATAGTGCACTTTTAGACGCAAATGACAAGGAGCAACAAAGGATGGATTCAAGGAAGCTCCCTCCATTTTGGCTATCCCACGAGGGACTTCTATATCCGCTTCTCCACATGGTGCCCCATTCCCGCTAATGTCATTATGGACATGTAGCAGGCTGAGGGTTACCCCAACACATTTTGAGGGTAAACCTCTTTGTCAGGGGGTGTAACCCTCCCTCAGCTAACATGTTTAAACAGTACTTGGTTTCCATGGCAACAGCCTATGGATAATTAATTACCAAAGAAGTACAGTAGTATTAGCAAGTAAAAGAGACCACATGCACAGATGTAATAGACCACATGCACAGATGTAATAGACCACATGCACAGATGTACACTATATCTCAAAAATCAACTGCGTCATCTAACCTATCGCAAACCAAACAATCAAAATATTAGATAACAAAACATCTAAAAACAATAAATTGTATCCCTAAAGACTTGAAACAAAATATTCTAGACTCATCTTTAAAAAAGGCAATTCTTTGTAACGAATTCATGAAATAACCTGTTGCACAATGAATCTATACATAGAGATGATGACTTAAAGGAGCAGTTCCCTATAAATAATCTTCTTTAGCCCATTGTCTTTTAGAACATGGGTGAGATGCAGGAGCTCTCTGGAGCTGAATGGTGGTTTTAGCCAATGGAGGTTTAAATCTTGTGCTTGATGTGTCGGATGACATTATGACTTCCTATTGGCCTTTACGACTCTCAGGGGATTTAAACAACCATGAAGTAACTGTGGCTCCGGAAACCCCCCCCATCTCATCTATTTAAAAAAAAAACATATACATTCTGCTTGAAATGCACAATGAAATCAACGACTACAATACGTTTAAAACATGAACATATTATGAATACAATAAAGAATAATTTAAAAACAACCGCATTCATCCAATAAATATTCCTCCCAAAAAAGGAAGCAAAGTCAATATCTTCTTTAAATCCACATGGGGTAAGTGTGCTCAAAAGATGTATTAAATATGTTTCCCTTTTTCTGACATTTTTGAAATCTATCCCCACCTCTGGGATCACCCATTATTATTTCAAATTATTAGACTTGTCGTTATGTTTAATGGAAACATTCTTAATATACCCCATGAAGTATAAATCCTTTTAGTATATTTTATTTATAAAATGTTTTACAAGGAAGTAATACATTGAGGGTTACAAATACACTGTTACATTAGGTGAACAGGGTTATGCATTATGTATAAAGTCATTGCATGAACAGTTAAAGATAAAATATATGATAGGCATATGTAACAGTTACAGACCAGATTAAAATGTGAGACAGCTTTAGTTTTGAAAGAATTTAGACTGGCGATGGCTGTGAGAGTCTCCGGTAGATTGGTTCCAGGTATGGGGTGCATGGTAAGAGAAGGCAGTGCGGCCGGTAAACCTTGGGACCGCGAACAGTACTTTGGAGTCAGATCTCGGGTAATAAGTTCTGCGTGTGGTAGGGGCTAGGAGCTTGTTCAGATACGGGGGGTGGGGGGGGGGAGGAGGGTGCATTTTATTACACTTCCCTAACTCCTATTATACACACAGAATATGATACATCCCATTATAATCTGTGTGTTACCCTCCTTACCTGTCTCTAAAGGAGATCACATCAGATTAAATATAAACAATAGCAGTACTCAGTCTCTCAGGTCTTCGCAGGGTGCTGGTTAGGTGCAGGCTGGACGTGGATGCATAGATAGGAAAAAAGATGGGCACCAGGAACTTTTAAAAACCAAAAGGTGCTTTATTTGACAGCCGTCAATAACGCTCAACAGGTATTGACCTACTGGGTACTTGACAGAAACTATTAGCAAACAATATACTTTCAATACAACATCCCCTCATAGTTCCCATTCCTACTCATTGAAGGCACTTGGCTTAGTGGCCCATTGCAGAGGGTATGGTGGGGACCGCTGTAGGGAGGTTATGATACGGCAAGAACCCGCTGGATAGACAGGTCCTATCTGAATACAAGCAGCAGTGTTGGCAACTCTATGAGGACAGTAGCAGTCATGCTGTGGTACTGGCAACCTCAGGAGATCCAGGACAATTGGCATCCCTCTCCTACAACTTAAGGTCCCTGTTCCTCTAACGGGTGCTATCTTAAAGGGCATGTTCCTAATTGAACAAATGACTATACACACAAACCTATTTATAGGACTCACAATCAGAACCCAAATCAGAACTCTGAAGAACCAGCTTCTAGAATATAGGGTAGAGCTATATATACCGTTTGTTCTCCCTATTGTGATATCACTGGTCACAAGACAAACAGGAATGGGGTGAAACCTGAGTTTCCAAAAACCAAAAGCAAAAAAGTAAAAAAGCTGAGACGCATGTAGATGGTAAGAAATATATTAGATAATGGTATAGTGATAACCAATCACTCACACGGGCTAATGTGAGTGTTCTCGCGTAACAGTAGCTTGATTCCACCTCTTCCAAGTCCCTGGAGTTGAAATTTCAGAGAATTCCAGAAAAGTGGAGTCAGGTGGTGTTCAAACAATTCCACTTCTCTGGAATTCTCTGAAATTTCTCCGCTTTTTTGCTTTTGTTTTTTGGCAAATTTATTGCATAAACTTAATCACTTCTTTTCTGTTAGAGGGAGACCTCTAGGAGGAAGAAGCCAAGTTTGCAGTGAGTCACATCTCAGAACATTCAAGCACAAGACGACAAAAGGAGAGCAGGAGAAGAAAACCATACTACAACATTTACACAAGGCCGTGTAAGTGATATACTTAGTTATTTATATAGTATTATACTATTTCCCAGATCAGCGTATCCACCAGTCCATGTACAGTACCATTTAAGGTGATCTCACCCTGTTGGTCACTGGTCCAAAAAACTTACCTCACCCTCACTCTGTGCTCCCCCATTTTTTGTGTTCCTCTCTCACCCTCACCTCTTCCTCTCGCCTTCCTCCTCTCTCTTTTACCCTCCTTCTAATCTCTCTCTGTTGCCCTCTCCTACTCCTCTTCTGCTCTCATCCCTCCTCATCTTCCTCTCTCATCCTCCTCCTCTTTCCCTCTCACCCTCCTTCTCCTCTTCCTCTCTCATCCCCTCCTTCTAATCTTCCTCTCTCACCCCCCTCCTTCTCTTCCTCTCTCACCACCCTTCTTCTCCTCTGTCAGGCAGCATTAAAGAAAAGGATGGAAACCAGCAGGAGCAGAGCAGCAGAGGAGGAAGATGACGGGCGATAGCAGCTGGAAAAGAGGACTGAGGACCGCGGGTGCAGAGCAGGAGGATGGCCGAGGAGGAGCAGCACTGTAGCAGCATCAGGCATCGGAAGTCAGTGAAGACTTCCGGGTCAGACCGTTGGGGCGTGCTTCACCCAGACTGTCCTCCTGTGCCACCCTGCTTCACTTCCGTGGTTCTCAGTCCTCTTCTCCTGCTGCCTCCTGACGTCCACCTCCTCTGCTGCCGCTTCCCGCTCCCCCCAAAATGTGCCGCCCATGGCGACCGCCTAAGTCGCCTAGTGGTAGCACTGACCCTGCTTATTACAATCTGTGCCTCATGTAACTCCTCCCTAACTCCTCCTGTTGTACACACAGAATATGATATATCTCATTATAATCAGTACATGATGGAACTCCTCCTATTGTCAGGGAATCTGACAATTTTCCTGGGGCCCAGGAGTTAACTTTTGATCTGGATCCCTGTGTGGATCTGGAACTTTAAATTGTTGTCTGTGGGAAGGATGTCGGGGGCCTTAAGTTATTGAGCATGGAGTGGAGCATGGGGCCCTGAAGATGTTATGCAGGGGGAGTTTGGGGCTCTCAAGTTGTTAAGCAGAGGGGGAGTTTAGGGCCCTCAAGTTGTTAAACAATGGGGGGATTTGGGGCCCCTTAGTTGTTTTAGTAGGGGGACTCGAGTGGGAGGTTTGGGCCCTCATGTTTTCTCCTCTTCTGCCCTCCGTCGGGGCAATTCATACAAACAGGGGCCAGGACTCTTACTGGTGTGTGTTAAACTACACTATACCCTCCCCTCTACACAATACTTATCATACTCTATAGCAATTGACATTTACAGAGAGCGGATTAATTAAACACTGTTACTTAACAATGCTTTTGAGGCCAATTTCATATATTAAAGATAATAGTATTTTCGGTGGGATTTGTGTAAATACCGTAATGCATATTTGCATTATAGCTAATGCAATACATTGGGCTTAATTGTTTGCTACTTGAAAGGCATATTTAACCACCGAACTGGCATGAAAAGGGAGCCCTGTGTCAATTTACATTCTCATTTCCTAATTAACATCTAATTAACTTGCTTCAGGTGTCCTATTAAGTGTCAAGTTAGAGCCTAAATAGGCATTGCGGCATGAATTGATTAATGGAATTGTGCTAATACTTTAATTGGCAGTGTAATGTTTAGGTAATTGCACTTAATTGTATGGGCCTTATTGCTGAATTTGGGGGTGGTAAGATGCAATGAAGGTCACAGTGCCATGCAGCTCTGGGCTGCAAAGTGGGGTAACATGTATGAGAAGTTTCGAACTGCTGCTGAGCTGCTCCATTGAAAATTAACATATGGCATTTGATTGGCTCTTTGGGCACAGAATTTAAAGGGGCATTCGGAAATTCCTACAATAAATCTACTAAAAAGACGACAGAAAAAGACACAAGTTATAAGCTCAGTTTTATTCTGGTTTTTTTCCAGATGTTCTCTTTAAAAGGTTTTAACAATGGAGTTGCACCAGTCTGAATATACATACACTGTAATGCTATCAAACTCTTAGGCTATGGCCCCAGTGGTCACAGGTGCACGCGCGCCAGAACATCTGGCGTTGCGTGCAAGGATAAAAGCCGCGATGTGCAGTCTAGGGGGAGCGATGAGATGTGTGCGGGGGGCGAGGCCATGCCATCAAAGCACAGAACAAAGCAGCCCTGCCATTGGTCTACACTACCTGCACTGCCATTGGTCTACACTACCTGCACTGCCATTGGTCTACACTACCTGCACTGCCATTGGTCTACACTACCTGCACTGCCATTGGTCTACACTACCTGCACTGCCATTGGCTGCCCGCCGACCATGTGATCGCGTTGCGGCAAGGAAAGACAACATTCTTGTCTTCCCTGCCAGCAGACGCATAATCGCGCTTTACACGCCCACACGGCGACTGGGGCCTGCCCCATAGAGGGCTGTGCTCTGGTGTGTGGCGCGCACGCTGTAGCGCGTGCAGCAGCGGCCACTGGGGACCTGGCGTTATTAAGCAGAAGATTAGCTGTAGCACAGGCGCGTTATCCAATCAGAACTAGAGGGAGACTTCAATGGAAGACAAAGTAATCATATGTCAAAGTCATGGTTGGAACATACAATTTATATGATAAAGGGTTTAGTTAGAAGGAATGTACAACTTCTCCCATTAGACAAACAAAAATATAAATCTGTGAAAGGGTGCAGTGGTCAGTTCATTGTCTTTAATAGGCAAATGTTGGATAACATGAATTTTTTTAACCCTTCATTTCCAAATGGGGTCTCTAATAGAGCAAAGGGATTAAACAAGACTTGGAAGTTGAGCCTCTAATTCTGTGTCATCATCATGAGTTTGCAGACCTATTTCTTGCACTACGATAGTAGTTTTAAATTCCTCGCCGTTGCTTCACTTCAAACATCTCAGACTGACGCTGCACACACAGACCGCAGCAACACCGGATGCTCCAGACTCCAGCAATGGATCTCCTCGGTTCCTTTCAGCTGACTCCCTGTTGGCTCTTTCAGCTCTGTCAGCACACAGCCTTCACAAAAGCTATCAGGTCCAGAATGACTCCGTTGAGGTTGGGTAGAAGGAGTAGTTATACCTCTATCCCAATCAGGGAGATGCCAGCTAGTCTGGGTAGGAACAATAGTTCTGGTCTCTGTTCCCGGCACCGGACCTGGTTGATGAAATTACTGGGATTGAAGGTGGGTCAGGAAGCCCAAAATGGCATGCCCAAATATGGAAATTCCTATCCTTAACATAGTCCACAGGATATAGGCATATACTGTATAGGACAATAACCACAAAATTCCCCTCCACAGTCATACAGGCCAAATCTACCCCTACTGTCACACAAAGTGCCCTTAATTTCCAAACCCTTTCCATGTCGGGCACTTCACCTTTTCTCACCTGCACTGCACCCTTGCCCCAATATCCCCCTCATTCATCCACCCCTGATCCAATCACTTCCACCCTCCATTTAAAAAGACATTTCATTTATAAAATGTAAATAAATATATCGAACAGATTTTTCAAGAAATTCTGTTTTAACTAATTTTTAGCATGAGTTTGAGTCACATGGGGATGGTGGAGTGGGTTTGAGGTTTGTGTGCCTAAGGTGTAGGTGGTAGAGGGGTTAAGTGCCCCAGGGTGATGAGTGGTTCAGTGCCTGGGGGGGGGGGGGGGGTGGCTGTGTGTGGTGGAAGGGTTAAGTGCCATGGGGGTGGGAGTATTAAGTGTCCCATGGGGTTGGTGGAAGGGCAAAAAGCCCCATGGGGGAATTGGTATGGTTAAGTGCCTGGGGGGTGGAATGGTAAGTGTGCCAGAGGGGGGGGGGTTAAAGGGTAAATAGCCCCAGGAGGAATCAAAGGGTTAAGGGCCCCAGGGGAAGGGCTGAAAGGGTTAAGTGCCTTCGGGGGGGAAGGTGGAGGAGTTAAGTGCCCCACGGGGATGGGGGGGTTTAGAGCTCGTGGGGGGGGGGGGTGAGGGATGGAAGGGATAAGTGCGGGGGGGAGTGGGAGGCTTAAGTGTCACATGGGGTGGGGAGTGGAAGGGTTAAGTGCAGCACAACGTTGGTCGAAGGGTAAAGAGCCCCAGGGGGGAGTGGAAGGGTTAAGTTCCCCAGTGAAGGGTTGAAAGGGTTAAGGGTCCCCAGGAGTGGGTTTGGAGGGGGTAACTGCCACAGGGGGAGTGGGGTGGAAGGGTTAACAGTAGGAAAGGGAGGAGAGGAGATATCCACTGCTGTGAGCTGTTTTCACAGGCTCTCTCCTGCCTTAAAGGCCTTCCCTCTTCCTCTGAGTCAGAATTCAGGAGCAGAAAAGGAGTGCGGACTCAGGGAGAGAGAGGCAGTGAGAGACTTCACAGTGTAGCAGCTTCAAAGCTGCACCTCTGACCAATGGCGCCAAGTACGGTGATATTAAGTAATCTCCCATAAAGCATTTGTAAGACCACACATTGAATATGGAGTACAATTTTAGGCACCACTTCATAGAAAAGAGAGAGTGCTGAGAAGAGCCACTAAATTATAAAGGGGGTGGACAATCTGATTTATGAGGAGAGGCTAGCTAAATTATATTTATTTACATTAGAAAAGAGGCGTCTAAGAGGGGATATGATAACTATATACAAATACAGTAGGGCCCCGCTTTTCAGCGTTCCACTCATACAGCGGTACCGGGAAGGGTGCCGCCATGTCTGCACATGCGCAGAACGGGGGTTGCCGAGGTTGAGCATGTGCAGAATGGATGTTGCACATGTGCAGACTGGAGGTCGCGCATGCACAGAACGGAGGTTGCGCATGCACAGAACGGAGGTCACGCATGCGCAGAACAGAGGTCGCGCATGCGCAGAAGGGGGGACTGCAAGTCTGTGCATACGCAGACGCCACAAATAGCTGGTTCAGTTTCCCGGCGATTTTCGCTTTGCGGCTGGTCCATAGACTGGAACCCGCCATATTAGTGGGGCCCGCCTGTATATTTGGGGACAGTACAAGGAGCTTTCAAAAGAACTATTCATCCCAAGAGCAGTACACAAGGGCATCCCTTAAGGTTGAAAAAAATGAAATTTCACCATCAACAAAGGAAAAGGTTCTTTACAGTAAGGGCAGTTAAAATGTGGAATTCATTACCCATGAAGACTGTGATGGCAGATACAATAGGTCTTTTCAAGATAAGGTTGGACATCTTTTTTAAAAGGAAATGTATACAGGGATATACCAAATAAGTAAACATGGGAATAACATAGGCTGTAAGAAAATGACAAAACACACTTTTTTCATGATAGTCAATATAAAAACAATCAAACTTTGCAAAACTTGCCTACAAATTCACAGATCTTTATGTGCAGATTTTAATTGTGGATGTGGTGGTAGGTAATTTGGGCTGATTATGTTAGATCTGGTTGGTGGAAGTGGCTGGTGAGCTTATGTACTGGAGACAGGTGCGGTGTGTGGAACACGTTTATTGAAAAGGTTTGTGACAGTGCCTGTCAGGTGGTAAAAATCAATCGAGAAGACGATGTAAGGAGAGTTTCTATGTTATTGTGGCATCCTTACTTTGCCAATTATAAGGCTGCTGTTTGCTATCTGGTTTTGTTAAAGTCAAAGTAACAAGCGCTTGAAAATGAGAAGTTTGTGTCAGTGTCCTGTCAGCATGTTAGAGTATTGTATATGATACATGATTTAATGAGCAACAAGATGCCCCCAGGCGACTGGGCAATGAATTTTAGTGCACAGTCAACAAAGTAACTTTAAATAGACTTTAAAAAGACTATGACTGACTGGCCTGAGATGATTATCCTCTAGTCGAATGAGACACGAGTGCTCGATGCTTGTAAAGTTATTTGGGGAGTTATTTATCAAGCTGCAGTAAATTCAGCTGGCAGGAAAAGTCCAGTCATGAATTTTGTCTTCCATTTCTTCAGCGCAATTAACAAATGCTGTTCCCATAATTTATTACACCACACACTGGTAAAGAACATAGGACCGGCTACATCAAGCATAGATAAGGAACAATGGAGATGCTATCTCCACAAATTAGTACACTTTTGGTAAACTAACATGCAGTACCCTGGTTCTGACACAAATCGGTACATTTCGATATGAGATTACTACTAGTAAAAATCGTAAAAATTAGTACATTTTATAGTAAAAATATGCATTTGTTCTGTTTTCGAGAAGGATCGCAATGGTCTTAACTGATTTGTTTAAGTAAATTATGTGTCTCCTACTTTAAGCTGTCGTTAGCCCTACAGTATATTTCCTATGTACACTGTATGTACTGGCAAATTAATAAGAAATTATATACACATTCAGGTAAACCTGCATAGGTGATGAAATAGAAATGCTAAAGCATCAACAATGTGACATTGTATGTGTTTTTTTAAATAATATATAATTTCTGTAGTATTACATAATACTTTTTTTTTTTATTACTCAATAATGCCATTTGTAATCATTTGTACACCATCCTTTGATTTCTATACCAGTTTTTGGCCCACATCCCACGCAGTGCAAGAACTTTGCAACACTTTCCTGTTTCGGATAATGTGTTGCCAATATTTCCAGCAGTTTGAGATGTAAAATGTAACAATAGATAATGTTGCCTTAGTAACATCAGGATGCTTAGTAGCTGCATGAGCTACACTGACTGAATCAGCTATTATGTTAGTCACACAATCAGGATTTCTATAGTTTGATATATATATATATATATATATATATATATATATATATATATATATATATATATATATAGTGCAGAATAAATGAGTTCTTCAGTATTAGGTGATACCTTTTTTATTGGACTAACAATTTATGTCATAGGACAAGCTTTCGAGAGTTCTCCTCTCTTCTTCAGGTCAGGCAATACAGATATACACAGGAATCTATGGCTTTAACAGTGTAGAGAAAAAAAACAAAAAAAAAACCCCAGATATGTACTGTAGATAAGGTAGGGTGTTAAAAGTGTTTGAAGCCAGGGGAGGGTGACAAGGAAAGGTGTGGAGGGGGAGAGGGAGGGGGAGGGATGGTGTGGGGGGGAATGATGCTGATAGAGAAAGAGTTGATAAGGATAGAGGCAAGCAGGATAATTACAAACAATTTTGATAGGGTGTGAGAAAACCCATGTCCGCATTAAGTCCTTTGGTTTTGGTGTCACTGGGGCCGATTCACTAAGCTCCGTTAAGTGGCTTTAAGAGCGCAAAGTACCCTTTAAGACCGATAAGGCTGCAGTGAGATTCAGTGATAATAGCGCTTTATCGCTCTTAAAAGGGCTTTTTTCAGCCCTCGGCGCAAAATGCACACGATCAGGCTATTGCGCTGCTTTTTGCCAGTACTAGAGATTCACAAAGCAGCGCTAAGTGAATCGCCCTTAAAAAACGCGCCAAACAAACGCGCCAGCTAAAGGCAGGCGCAAAAGGAGCTGGACTTAGAAAAAATTTCTTTGTTTACCTTTTTGCAGGCACACCATTCATACAACAGGCCCGCGGGGGTGCCCGTGTGATCCCCGAGGGACTACGGGGGTCCACGGTGGGCCGCGGGTGTCCGGGGTCCCCACGGGCATCCTGGGGCATCCGGGGGTCCCCGAGGCCGTCCGTGGGCCTGCGGTACCAATGGTGTGCCCCCCAAAAATAAACAATACTCTAAAAAATACCCCCGCCCCCTAACACATACACTACAGTAATGGGCAAAATTACTATTATCCACATACAGTGGCGGCCGATCTGAGTCTAAGATGGCTAGATCCGCAGTTCTCAGATTATCCCGGTTAGGTGCGTTTTTTTGTCGTTTTCACCCGGAGTGAACTGCGTTATTTTCGCTCTCGTGATATTAGCATTTTATTCTCGCTGTCTGCAATACTGCAATGGATAATAATGCATTTGCCCATTAAATATACATTAATCACAATAAATACAATAAATACATTTTGTACTCACCCTTGTCCGGCACCCACGATGAAGGCCATCCGCATCATCCTCCCCGTCCATACACTAGGGTGCTGAAAAATATACACAATAAGAAAAAGTGCCAAACTAATGTCCCCTAACCCCTTAATGACATTAGCGGTTATTAACCGCTACAGTCATTAAGGGGTTAAGCCACCCTGACCCGATACCCACCCTTCACCCATTTATTTGTACAGTGGCTTCATCATGTATATATATAAATAAATATATATATATATATATATATATATATATATATATATATATATATATACTGTATATGCATGATTAACCAATATACAAATAAATACTGTACATGGCCAAATACAAATCTCTCCCAATATCAAACAGCACCAAGCAAAATCAATATCTAAGAAATCCAAATACAAATACTCAATTTGACAATGTGTACATGATATAATTAATCTGTGCATCATGTATACTATGTCAACCAATGCTCAAAATCAAATACACTAATCCAAACAAGATACAAATACAATCATTAAAGAAAAACAAAGCATCAACACAAATAAATCAACATCAATTAATCCAATCACCAATCAATTACAATCCAAATCAATTACACACTTAAAAATCCTACAAACAAACCATTGTGACAAATAATCTATGTCAAAGTAACCATCACACTAAATCTATCTTCCAAAAATAAGCCAATAAAATAATCTATAGCAAACAGCCTTTAAATAAACATTTGAAAAAATGACATGTACAGTAGAAACACATTTTTACACAAAGCAGCAAATTGCAATTCCAAAAAACATCCGAACAAGGCAAGCCAACAAGTTTTTATTATACCTGTATGTATGTCCATCTATAGTTTACAGACATCAATAAAGGTGCAATAAAAGAGCATCAAAAACAATTGAATCACATTAAAAATCAACATACAATACAACCACTGACTTGTCCTGTACGTATGTATATCCATAGTGACATACATAAATTCAGGGCAAATTAATGGACATAAAAAAAAATGGAGGTCATGAAAAAAATTCCAAAAAACCTGTAAAATAAAAATAAAATACATTTATTTTGTTTACTTACCATTAGATAAACCACTCACCGAAATCAAGAGGAACCGGAAGCTCTCGAACAGGTAATCCAACAACAGGAACCAGGTAACCATAAAAAAATAAACCCTTACAATCCACAAGTGTCTGTATCTTCTTTATCTTCTTTACCAACACCTATTGGAGTGCCAACTGCCTTATCTGACTATATATATATATATATATATATATATATATATATATATATATATATATATACATGATGAAGCCACTGTACAAATAAATGGGTGAAAGGTGGGTATCGGGTCAGGGTGGCTTAACCCCTTAATGACTGTAGCGGTTAATAACCGCTAAGGTCATTAAGGGGTTAGGGGACATTAGTTTGGAACTTTTTCTTATTGTGTATATTTTTCAGCACCCCAGTGTATGGACGGTGAGGAAGATGAGGGTGATCTTCATCGTGGGTGCCGGACAAGGGTGAGTACAAAATGCATTATTATCCATATGTGGATAATCATAATATTGCCCATTACTGTAGTGTGTATGTGTTAGGGGGCGGGGGGATGTGTGTTGTATATAGCAGTGTTTATTGGGAGCAATTGTACCCAATAATCATGCTATTATGCCTTAACCCCTTCATTGCATTAGCGCTAGCCGCTAAAGTAATGAAGCTGCTTTAATGTATTTTTATTAATAGTGTGCGGGAGCAGGGGGTCCCCTGAGCTGAACCGCATTGATTTGTGGCTCAGGGACCCCCTGCTTCCCAAGTTACAGGCATACAGGTAAGGGGCATCGGATGCCAATGTCAACACCATCTTTATTGAGCCCACGTCGCATCTTTTACGCTATAAAGATGGCGCCGACACTGGCACAGATGCCTGTAACTCGGGAAGCAGGGTGTCCCTGAGCCATTAATCAATGCGGTTCAGCTCGGGGGACCCCCTGCTCCCACACACTATTATTAAAATTTACATTAATGCAGCTTCATTACCATAGCGGCTATCCGCTACGGTAATGAATTATTATTTATTGTTATGTGTTTTTTAATACTAGTGTAGATGTTCAGTGGGTCTCCAGAGCTGAACCGCATTGGTTTCAGGTCTGAGGACACCCTACTTCAGGAGAACTGGCCCTGTTATGGGGTGCCGGTATCCCCTGCACTTTAAAGCTCCCGCGTCACGTGACCGGGACATTTAAATTCTGCAGGGGATACCGGCACCCCATAACGGGGCCTATATCTCTTGAAGAGCCGTGCATTGAGATGCAGCGTTTCCATGAGGTTCTTACAGGCTGCTTTGTTTATAATAGTTATCGTGCTATCTAACTTTAAGCACAATATCAGGGGGGGAAGAAGATGATCGCACGACCAAAAAATGGCCCTTTTGGGCAAGGCAGGCCGTAAACGCGCCAAACAGCCTTAGTAAATAGTGCTTATGGCTTCACCCTTTTGCGGCCGAGCGATGTAACCCATTTCAGCGCTACTTAACGTAGCTTAGTGAATAGGCCCCAAAGAGTATTATCATTCTGAGTACAAATGTTTTCCATTCTTGGGCGCGTTTAAACATTCCATTGAGGATTTTGATTTTGAATTCATTTATGGAATGATCTGGCTGTGAGAAATGATGTCCCACAGGTGAGCAGTATCTTCCTACTTCATGATGGAGTGTCTGTGCATATTCATTCTTCCTTGTAGTTTTTGACTGGTTTCCCCAATGTAGCAACCTTGGTCACATTTGTTGCACTGAATCATATACACTATATTCCTGGATGTGCAGGTGTATGATCCTTTAACATTGAGTGTTCCATGGTCGTGACTGGCTGTGGGATCTTGGCATATATGTTTGCAGTGTTTGTTGTTGCACAGTTTTGTGCCATTATCAGTGTCTTTAAGTTCGTTGTGAAGTTTTCTGCTGACAAATTTCTGTTTGAGGTTTTGTGGTTGCCGGAATGCAAGAATGGGAGGTTTGGGAAAGATTTCTTTTAATGTCGCATCCTCTGCCAGCATGGGTTGCAGATCTTTGATTATTTTTCGTATACCCTCTAGGGTAGGGTTGTATGTGGCCACTAGTGGTATGCGTGTGGTAGGTTCTTTCTGTCTGTATTGTAGCAGGTGTTCTCTTGGAGCTTTTAGTGCAGATGTAATAGTTTTGGCAATGGTCTTTGGTTTGTATATATATATATATATATATATATATATATATATATATATATAAAACATAATACTGAGTTAAGTTATGATGAGTAAAAAAAGTGACAAAAACCCTTCACAGGAAAGCAAATATGCAAATATAGCTGTGTGCTCATCTGCATGTCTTAGGCAGGTCTGCAACCCCGCCTTTCCCCATATATATATATATATATATATATATTTATTTTTAACCATACTACCTGATGAAAGGGTTTAATCCACTACATATTTTTTATTACCTACCCTACCTTGCCAACTTCATGTGTATTAGACAATTGTTATTCAAACCTTTATTAATAATTACGTTAATTTAACTAGACAAATATACCCCAGGAGCACAAAACACGAAATCTGCCACAATCACCAACATGACCAACTCCCCCCTTATTATTGTCCCAAATCCCCAGTCACACACACTCATCCATGTTGTGATAAGTGTGGAAATAAAAAGCAGCAAGTCTGTTTTGTAGTAGGATTGTTTTAAATAAACTAATTGTTCAAGAACACAAACAAAAAACAACACACATTTATTTTCCACCCTCTCTTAGGATGGGGCCATGGTGCCGCAGACCGCGTGGAGGCGTCCGCACGCTGAGCGATCAGATTGCCTTAGGGCAGTGATCACACCCATGCGGCGTGCAGGCGCATGTGTGTGTAAGTGGGAGGTGGCGCACGTTGCGCAAGAAATCAGTTCAAACTGATTTCTTGGCGCGACAGGCCTGCTGGAGAGGGCAGTGGGATAGATGTAGACGTGGAGGTGGTAGCAAGAGTACAGCTGTTGACACAGGACGTGTTTCTTGGTTTAGGGAACATGGTGTTTGGGGCCTGAAGATAGTGATAGCCTGATGTAAAAGGCCACACACCTGGCTGGCCATTACTATTTTGTATTTGTGACGATATCTTAGTCTTATTGGTTCCCAAATAGATATGTGATAGATACATTTTTTTCTAGAATGGCATTATTTGCCTTTCTGGCCTGAAGTTATTCTTTTTCTATTTTAATTAGCTGCCTCGTCCTTTTTTGATCCAAAGTAGCTATTTATGTGCACTGTGTGAGCCCGAGAGCCCCTATTCACTTGGTGAAGCAGAGCAAGTTTACGCAGTTGCTTCCAATGCATAACTTGAGCTACTGCAGGTGGAGCGGCAGGTTCTCCTGGGGAATGCTCATCACTGCTGCACATGGAGCTTGACGTGGCTGCCACTGTTTCTGGAGCCGGGAGGTCTTGTGCAGTCGAGTCTAGCACTAGTATATATTTTACTACAGAATCTTCTTCCCATGTCACACAATCTGCAGTCTGAAAAGAGTAAGCAATGTGGTATGAGTTGGGGCGCATTAAGCCAGCAATGAACAGTTACAATAATATAACAAGAACACTACAGTTTTGTACTAATTAATATATGATTATTGATACTTTGCTGTAAACAGGTATACTGACCATAGTTGAAGTATATTCATTATTAGTGAATGGCAATTTGTTTAGATATGATTTGTGACAAGTGCAGAATTACGTAACATTTACAGCCCAAATTAGGAAAGTTAAAATAAAAAAAACAATGTATGAGGCAAGTTGTGTTTAGATATACACATACTGATGCAGCGGCCGTTATTTGAACACATCACGGCGCCGATTTTGAGTTCTTTGCTTTTCCCCACGCAGCATGAACGCAACCAATCGCCCCAGGCACCCGCGCTTATAGCGAATGTTTTATTTGAATTTCATGGTTTCTGTTTCTTCGTTTGCAATAAAATGGATGAATTGTAATGTGTACAGTACTGTGCTACTGTGTCAATTTCATGTTTTTAAAAGCCAGAACTCTATAATTCGTTTTTCTGCACTCGCCGCGCTCGCATCTTAGTGCGGGGAGGCTGGAATTCATCCCGCGGTTTCAAATCGGGATTCCGATGTACATGACGCGTGAAGTGTTCGAAAAACGGCCACTACATCAGTAGCTCCCAAGTGGTGTTAACTTCTATTAATATGTTTGTTTTGTTGATAATATTTACATGATGATTATTGTCAAGAGTAATATGAATGTTATAAATAAAAGCATTCCTGGTAATGTTTTCAGATATGCAATTGCCATTAGTCTTGGATTGCACTTTTTCACATCCATTGCATAGAATGATATATATATATCATTAGTGTGAAGTATATTAAGTCACAAATTGACTAATTAATGTATTTGCGGTTGCATAAGTTGTTTGCTTTCATGCCCAGTTGCACCTGTAATAGGGTACACATAACATATGCTCATTGAATGTGCATTATTTAATGTTGTGTGAAGGTGTAATTTCATAACGTTTCTTTACAGGTATTGACGATATCAAAGCTATTATTCATATTTTTACTAAATATTTTATGTATTGAGAGCTGGGAAATACATTATTCATGTAACATGTATATTAATATACATACATGTTTTTCCTGACTAATCTTGTTAAAGAAATGTGAACAGATGTAACTTCATTTTTTCACCTGCTGGAGACTGACCCACATGTTCAGTCATGGACGATGCTGTGGATGCGGACGCACATATAATAAGGTGATAATATAGAATATATTACTTTATGCTTAATAGCATTATGGTAGGTGTGATGATTGAACGACCTGACATATACTGATGTAGCATGATTGATTGCCACTGTGAGTGCCGGGAGGTTCGGCGTCACAGTGGCGCTAACACTTTTTTGCCCACACCCGAACCGCGTCTTGGCTACGGTCAGCCTGAATGATTATATGTGCCGTTATTGATGTTACTATAGTTTACTACAGTCGGCAGATGTCGTATTGAATATCACTGTTTTTAATAATACTTTTATACAATGGAATTTTCTATGAAATAAAAACATTGAAACGGCAAGTTACTGGACTTACATTTATTGACTGCTGATGTTAGTGATGTGTACAGTAAGTACTTTTGAAGTGTCAATATTAAATGATGTATCGCTAAGCGTTAGGCATGTTAGTAACAGTAACATGAATGTTACATAACACGTGAAGAACAGTAGTATATTTTTAAGTTAACATTGCTACACAAATCTATAGTTATTACATTTTTGCTTTCTATTGGACTCGCATGTCATTTTTATAACTTATGCTATGTTACTGTACATGTTCACAATGGTTACAGTATGTGAGCATTTGACAATAGTATGTCTGTACCATATTTTTAGGTGACATTTTAGTTGATTACCTGTCGAACTTCTGAAAGGACTACGCAGCAACGGGTTGTAATAGGCTGGACCTATGTTAGGCCGGTGCTGCCCGCAGAACAGACCCGTCCCCTGTGCTGACGTGGGACGTAGGGATACACGCACCCACAGCAAAGGGAGCGCGTCCGGAGTGTGGTGTTAGTGTTGCCAGGCCAGGTATAGTAAGGAAGACAATACTTGCCGGTACCGGTAGGAGAGGAAGAGTAGTTATTGCCGTTGCCAAGGTCAGGGATTGGAGAGTTGCGCAAGGTCGAAGGTATAAGCCGTGTATCAGAGATGCCAGAAGTCACGAAGTCCAAGTAGAGCCAAAGTCGAGAGCCAGAGGGGGTAGTCGTCCAATCCGTGTCAATACCTGAGGAGTCACTGAGAGAGTAGT
The DNA here is from genome assembly GCF_040206685.1 of Ascaphus truei. Lineage (NCBI taxonomy): Eukaryota > Metazoa > Chordata > Amphibia > Anura > Ascaphidae > Ascaphus > Ascaphus truei. Next base: position 175,861,130 of record NC_134487.1, on the reverse strand, counting down.
CAAATGCTTCCATACAGAACTATGTCGAGCGACGAGTGATGGGAAGCACAGGCATAATAAGGCTGGGCAGGCCAATGGGAAAAGGGGGCAGGCCTGGAGGACTGCAGGGAGTCCTCCCCGATAGGAGGGATGTGTTACAGCCAAGCTGAGTGTAGTCATTGATTTGCATGGAACTGTGTGATGCTTGGGGGCGACGCCTTACTGCAGGAGCAGTGGTTAAAAGTGCTCTGTTAGGCGTGTGCTCTGTAAGCTGGGAATGCATGCACATAACGTCTGGGGCTGGCGTGCGCGTGTGCGTGGATTCGGTGACTGACGCGCGTATGCGCATGGGGTCAGTGACAGACGCACGTGTGCGCATAGAGCGCGGAGCCGGAGACACATGCAGAGGCTGCGGATCAACAGGCACCTCTTCGGTTGGTGCAATCCTGTGATGGCGAGGAGCCAGAATGCCAGTGGCAGACAACGGGGGTATGTGGGAATTGCGCTGCAGGCGCTTGGACGCCTGAGTACCAACGGGAGGTGAGTAATGGTCGCGCTGACGGCGCTGAGACACCAGATTCCTTACAGTACCCCCCCCCCTTCAGGAACGGCCTCAGGACGGTCCTTAAATGATTTGTTCGGAAACTTCTTCCTGAAAGTCTTCAGAAGAACCGGAGCGTGGATATCACGAAGTGGAACCCAAGACCTGACCTTTCTTCTGGGCCGAAACCCTTCCAGTGCACGAGGAACTACAGTTGACCCCTGGATATGCGAGAATCCAGCAGGGACTGGACCTCATACTCTTCCCTATTCTGGGTAAGAACCAGATCAGGCCTTAGGTTATGGTTGGGGAAGAAATTACTGGAAACAAAAGGCTTGAGTAGAGATGTGTGAAACACGTTTGGTATTTTCATGCTGTCGGGAAGTTGAAGCCGGAATGCTACCGGATTAATCTGTTCAATTATCGGAAAAGGGCCCAGGAACCTCGGCGCCAATTTTGGGGAAGGTACCTTCAAATAAATGTTTCTTGAGGACAGCCATACCATATCCCCTGGCTTGTACCTGGGTGCCGGACGGCAGTGGCGATCCGCCTGATGTTTGGCCCGTTGAGAGGCAGTAAGAAGAGCAGACTGAATCTTGGACCATGCTGATTGCAGAGATGAGACGCGGTCATCTACGGCCGGAACTCCGGAAGGAATGTTGGAGATGGGAAGACATTGGGGATGAAAACCGTAATTTATGAAAAATGGCGACTCTCGGGTGGACTCGTTGGTAGCGGAGTTAAAAGCATATTCGGCCCATGGCAAAAGTTGTGCCCAATCATCCTGAGTATTGGAAATGAAACACCTCAGGTATTTTTCCAGGGACTGATTGACCCTTTCTGTTTGACCATTGGACTGAGGATGGTAAGCTGAGGAAAAAGAAGAAGAAGAGATCCCTAGTCTTTTGGAAAAAGTTCTCCAAAACCTGGAAACGAACTGTGACCCTCTGTCAGACACGATGGACAAAGGAATACCATGAATGCGAAAGATGTGATCAGTGAAGATATCAGCAAGGGCTGGTGAGGTGGGAAGTCCTTTGAGCGGGATAAAGTGAGCCATCTTTGAAAAACAATCCACCACCACTAAAATCGTATTCATCCCTTTGGACCTGGGCAATTCCACAATAAAATCCATTGATATGTGTGACCATGGACGTTCTGGGATGGGCAGAGGAAGAAGAAGACCGTGAGGCCTTTGATGAATTGTCTTGTTTTGCGCACAGACCGGACAAGCGTGTGTATATTCGAAAATATCTTTGGACATTTTGGGCCACCAAAAGTTGCGACGTATAAGGTCCAAAGTCTTTTTGTAGCCAGGATGACCAGCTGCTCTCGAGGCATGTCCCCAATCCAGAACTTCGGGTATGAAATTAGGTCTCACGAAGAGCTTGCCCCTGGGGACCTTCAGGTTCTTTGGAATGGACCTTTGTGACTTGACGATCTTGTCAAAGCTTCTGAAGGAAGATGCGGCGAAAATCTTCTCGTGAGGTAAAATGGTCTCCATGGAATCTTCTGGTCTCTCTTCGGAAGAATGTTGTCTTGAGAGCGCATCGGCTTTGACATTTTTAGTGCCAGGAATATACGACAGTTGGAAATTAAATCTGGAAAAGAACAAAGACCAGCGGGCTTGCCGTGGACCCAGACGGCGAGCGTTCTTTATATATAATAAATTCTTATGGTCGGTGAGGATGGTGAACGGTTCCCTCGACCCTTCCAGGAGATGCCTCCATTCTTGAAGTGCCATTTTAACGGCCAGCAACTCTCTGTTCCCCACGTCGTAGTTCCTCTCCGCTGAGGTAAATTTCTTTGAAAAGAATGCGCAGGGATGCAATTTTTCTTGGGGTGAAGGTCTCTGGGATAGAATGGCACCGGCGCCAGAATCAGAGGCGTCCACCTCCAACATGAAAGGGAGATCAGTGTTGGGGTGATGGAGAACCGGTGCGAACACAAAAGCCTCCTTAAGAGTGTTGAAGGCGGTAATGGCCTCTGGTGACCAAACCGACGGATCGGCCCCCTTCTTCGTAAGGGCTGTGATAGGTGCAACAATTCTGGAGAAATCACGGATAAACTTGCGGTAGTAGTTCGCAAATCCCAGGAAGCGCTGGACGGATTTAAGAGAGTCGGGTCTAGGCCAGTTAGTAACAGCTTTTAATTTGTCTGGATCCATCATGAAACCATCGCTGGAAATAATGTAGCCTAGAAACTGGGTCGAAGTCTGATGGAAGGTACATTTCTCCATCTTGGCATATAATCGATGTTCACGAAGGCGAGAGAGCACGTAAGATGTAGGAAAGATGTGGTCCTGTAAATCCTTCGAAAAAAATCTGGATATCATCCAGATAGACAATGACGAAGTCGTTGAGTACTTTGCGGAAGACATCGTTAATGAAATCTTGAAAAACGGCCGGAGCATTACACAGTCCGAAGGGCATCACAAGGTATTCGTAGTGGCCACTACGCGTGTTGAAGGCCGTTTTCCATTCATCTCCTTGACGTATGCGTACGAGATTATAAGCTCCAGAGGTCCAGCTTGGAGAAGACTTTGGCACCTTGCAACCTATCAAAAAGTTCAGTGATAAGGGGGAGTGGGTATCGATTCTTTACAGTGATGCGGTTAAGACCTCTATAATCAATACAAGGTCTTAAAGTTCCATCCTTCTTCTTTACGAAGAAGAACCCTGCTCCAGCTGGTGAAGTAGATGGGCGAATGAAACCTTTCTTCAGGTTCTCCTGGATGTACTCATCCATAGCCTTAGTTTCGGGAAGAGACAGAGGATAAGTCTTGGACTTAGGTAACGTGTAACCAGGAATCAGGTCAATAGGACAGTCATATGACCTGTGAGGGGGTAGAAGGTCTGATTGTACCTTATTAAATATGTCCAGAAACTGGTGGTAAACCGTAGGGAGGTTCGTCTCAGGAACGGTGGTATTCGCTAGGAGTCGCTGTGGTTCGCCTGACCTTGGTTCCCAAGTGATGGGGTTGGTGGATGCCCAATTGATCCGTGGGTTGTGTAGTTGCAACCATGGCAATCCTAGGGTTATGGGTGTTCCAGGAGCCTGGATTACGTCAAGGGTCAGGGTCTCTTTGTGATTATCAGAGGAAAGTACAACCGGAACCGTCTCTAATGAGATAAATGCCGGCGTGAGTGGATGCCCATCAATTCCAACAAAGGCGATGGGGATTATTTTCTCCACGAGCGGTATCTGGTAGTGTTTGGTGAACTCATGATCCACGAAATTGCCTCTGGCTCCGGAGCCTATGAAGGCTACTGTGGAGACGCGGAACTTACGGCCTGAGAGGCACACGGGTATAGTGAGTTTCTTAGGGAACCCTTTTTGGGGAATGGGACGAGGAGACATAACACCCAGGGAGAGCCCCTTCATACTCACTGGGTGTTCCCGTTTTCCAGAGATGGCGGACATTCTTGGGTCAGATGTTTTTGCAGGTCTGCAATAATAGCACAATTCTCCAGCGCGGCGGAATTGCCGTATTGGTGTGCGAACCCGTTGAAACCCCAACTGCATTGGTTCGGATGATTCCAAGAAAGGACAGGGCGGTATAGTGGACATGGGGACTGTAGTAGTGCTGAGAGAGGGAGACAAAGAGGTTACCGAGCGAGTGAGCTGGCACTCCGTGCGGCGTACCTGAATACGTTGGTCCACTCTAATCGCCAGAGTGATGAGATCCTCCAAAAGACCTGGCCTGGGTTGGAGAGCAAGTGCATCCTTGATGCTGTCTGACAGTTCTTGCCAGAATACGGCGACGTAGGCCTCCTGTTCCCAGTTGGTCTCTGCTGCAAGGGTCCGGAACTCTATGGCGTATTCAATCACCAGTCTTCGCCCTTGAGTAATCTGTAAAAGAGAAGAAGACGCCACCTCCCGACGTGCGGGGGAATCAAATACCTGCCTGAATTCCATCTTGAAGGCTGAGTAATTCTGGGTAAGATCATCTCGCAACTCCCAGATGGGGGAGGCCCAAGCCAGTGCGCTACCCGTCAACAGATTATAAATGTAGGCCACCTTCTTTCGGCTAGTAGAAAACCGGTGGGGGCCATTTCAAACTGTACCTCACATTGATTAACGAAGCCCCGAAAATCTTGAGATTCACCTGTGTACGGTTTGGGATTAGGAATCCACATATCGGAGGAGCATGTGGTAGCTACCCCGGCAACCTGAGTGGAGGTTGTGGGCGCAGAGGCGTCGGGTACCTGAACCGACAGTGCGGCTAGTTGTTGTATTAGTGCCACAATTTGATTGGCCATGACTTGATTCTGCTGAAGCAAATTCGTGGAAATCATACTTAATTCAGTCTGACTGCGTCTTGTGGGCTCGACATAATGTTACGCCGGTGCTGTCCGCAGACCAGATCCGTCCCCTGTGCTGAGGTGGGACGTAGGGATACACGCACCCGCAGCAAAGGGAGCGAGTCCGGAGTGTGGTGTTAGTGTTGCCAGGCCAGGTATAGTAAGGAAGACAATACTTGCCGGTACCGGTAGGAGAGGAAGAGTAGTTATTGCCGTTGCCAAGGTCAGGGTTTGGAGAGTTGCGGAAGGTCGAAGGTATAAGCCGTGTATCAGGGATGCCAGAAGTCACGAAGTCCAAGTAGTGCCGAAGTCGAGAGCAAGAGGGGGTAGTCGTCCAATCCACGTCAATACCTGAGGAGTCACTGAGAGAGTAGTCAAATGCTTCCATACAGAACTATGTCGAGGGACGAGTGATGGGAAGCACAGGCATAATAAGGCTGGGCAGGCCAATGGGAAAAGGGGGCAGGCCTGGAGGACTGCAAGGAGTCCTCCCCGATAGGAGGGAGGTGTTACAGCCCAGCTGAGTGTAGTCATTGATTTGCATGGAACTGTGTGATGCTTGGGGGCGACGCCTTACTGCAGGAGCAGTGGTTAAAAGTGCTCTGTTAGGCGTGTGCTCTGTAAGCTGGGAATGCATGCACATAACGTCTGGGGCTGGCGTGCGCGCGTGTGCGTGGATTCGGTGACTGACGCTCGTATGCGCATGTGGTCAGTGACAGACGCACGTGTGCGCATAGAGCGCGGAGCCAGAGACACACGCAGAGGCTGCGGTTCAACAGGCACCTCTTCGGTTGGTGCAATCCTGTGATGGCGAGGAGCCAGAATGCCAGTGGCAGACAACAGGGGTATGTGGAAATTGCGCTGCAGGCGCTTGGACGCCTGAGTACCGACGGGAGGTGAGTAATGGTCGCGCTGACGGTGCTGAGACACCAGATTCCTTACAACCTACAACAAGGTGATTGACATTTCAGTAATGACAGGTATCAATGTGAATGGTATGTGTGATGCTGCTACATATTATAATATACATGCACATTTTTCAAGTTCTCAGATCATGAACATATACTTACCTAGCTCTTCATCAGGCATTGGTCTGCCAGTGTCTCATTTCCGGTATGCCAACTACGATTTCTCTATACATGAATGTCTGAAGAGCTGTTTCATATGTGGCATACGTGATGGTCCGTTCGTCTGGCGTGGCTATGCTCCATGACCATTTTCTCCTTTAACATATAATATCTGCATATCTGTTTTTACAGTTTGACACGGTACGTAGCACTGTGCCCACGCTCTTCATTGCCTCACAAATATTCTTCCATTTTTCATTTTTGATAGCCCTTGAGGTTCTGGCTTGCATCCTACTCAATATTTGGTGGTAGTATGGTGCATTATTATTAATAAGAACTAGATTTTCCTCATCTGAAAATTTGCTGTTATGTATCCACTCACCAACTTCACGTTGGAAAGCCAGTAACATTGGCTCCCCTGAGACTTGCTGTTGTACCCTGTCACCCTCACTGCTCCTCCCTGGGCCCTCTTACCTGTCCCTCTCTCCTCACTCCTGCTCCCCCCCCCCACCAGCCTACTACTCTGGCTTCTTGCTGCAATCGCCTGGTACCAGCCCCTTTACGCTCCTCTGCACCACTCCTCCATTGACTCCTCTCACTCCATCCACTTCTGCGCTCCTCACTCCTCCAGCCAACACTGGTAGTCCAGGGATTCCTTAGATGACTGCATGAGAGCCACGGACAAAACCACAACAGAGGATTCGTATTGCACAATTTTTTGCCTTGTCAGCTCTGCTTTGACTTACAAACCAGTGTTCTGTTCTCATGTTTATGCCCATATATACTATTAGCACACAGTGCATTTGATGCTGTTTCTGGTCATTATTTTGGTTATCTGATACATAGGAGTGTCTGATTACCTAAATCTGTTATCACAGGTGCCTTTCGACATGGTACATTCTGATATTTTTGACACCATTCTCGGTAAACATGTGTATAATTAGGGAAGCACCATAGGCTACATCAGTCTGTGGGAATGAGCTTGAAGAAGGGGAGGTTAAGGCCCCGAAACGCTGCCCCCCTCACATTATATCACCCTATTCATTACGTGTATTGTATGTTTTCCCCACTCTCCCACTGTTCTTGTATTGTTTCACCCCCTTGTTTTCCCTCCACTTTTCCTCTCCCTCCATTTTTTGCATATTGTTTTGCACTATGAGATGTTCTCTTCAGGCCTTCATTTGGGTCCATTTTGTATCTGCATTTATCTTCAATACATTTTGTAATTTTTCCTATTCACATTTTGTCTGATTCTTATTTTGATAGTGTGCTGGGAACCATTGTATATACTAGTGATTTTTTAGGAGGGTTGCAGGTTCCTCCCTGTTCCCCTGCACCTCATCATTAGTTCATTCATTTATTAATATTTACGCTTGTGGAGTGCTACCTACCACACATACTTTTTGTGTGACTAATTTTTTTACTTCGAATAGCAATATGAACGAACTTAAACATTTAAAACATGTTAAAACATTTTAGTAAATAAGATAAATACGTCGGTTTTTCGCTGCTTTTCCAGGCCATCGCATTCAATAAGTCCTGCTCATTTGGAGCTGATCTTTTTTCCGACACGGGGTAAATGACTTCACAGCATATAGTTATGAATACTGAAAACCCCTACAGCCGTTATTCAATATGCTGTGAAGCGTTCTTCCCTTTGCTCAGGAATATTTAAGCTCCTTAAATCTTCCCACGTTAGATGACAGCTCATAGTATGTGGGACAGGGGTAAAAAATTGGGTCATTCAAAGTATGGGAAAATTAAACGAAAAACCAAAACTGTATGATTTTACCACTTCAGTGCCGGAGGGTCCTGCCACCTCCGTGATAACTGCCCCCTCCAGCACTAGCAATCACGTGATCTATTGAACGGTCACACAATTGATTCCTGTTTCCAGTGATGTCAACGGACGGTCCTCCCCATCTGTGTAGTTGGCGCTCAGTGCTCTTATGAAACACCCCTCCAGAAAATAAGCAAAATCCGGCAGCGTACATCATAATGTCCCCCATAGGATGCCATCTTTAATGACGCTTTAATTTCTATAGAACATTGAAGGGGTTAAGTAGAACTGCACATTATTCTCTGTGCTGGAGAAGATTTCAGTCCTGTTTATCCAAATGTAGCAGATCTCAGTCGCTAGCGCAGGGCAGGTGATTTTGCAGTATTTTGAAGAGAGGGCAAAGATCTCAGTGAAGTTTTACAAAATTCAATGCATTTTCCGTTGTTTTTAACAAGTCCACTGGCTGCATTGTCACTGTGGAAAAGGAAGTGAAACCAAGGCAAGAAGCTCATTTCTAAATAAGCAGAATAAATGAAGCACACAGAATGCAAATGTAGAACTGATGGATTGCACAAATTGCAACTTCTGAAGTATTGGACTACAGATAAAAGATGCATTTATTAGCAAAACCACTGTAAACACCTTTAAAGGTCTTAAAATACCACCGCTTGAATTGGCTGCAAAGTGCACTGCTTAATAAATATGGCCTTTAATCCACTGGCATCGAAGGAGTTAAATGTGCTATTTAATTGCTGCTCCCTCTTAATTTTAAGGGTTCCCGAGTTAATTGAATATACATATGCATTTGTATAATCGTTGTGAGCATTGCATCATACCCACAGCATCTCTTGTCAAGCTGGCATTTCGCATAAAAAATGTTGCCCTTTTAAGTAAATATATATCTTGCTTTATGGGTCTTATCATTGTACAGAGTAAATGACTTAAATATAAATCTATTACATTCCATCATACTTATTGGAACAACACTTTAATTTTTAATCAAAATACCATGCCTAATTACATGGGAAATACACCTTCCAGCAATAAATGGAGTTTGGTAACACTGTTGATAATGAGATTCAAAATCTCATTACAATAACATGTTCCACTTAATAAATCCCCATGTTCTGGCCCATTAATTACTGCTTTTTTTGCCTTTGCTCTGATTTTATCTGATATATTTTTACTCTTAACACTTACACTGCTAGAAAAGTCCTCAAATAATTGCTGTGCAGTAATGGGTTAAAGTTAAATGTATCTTAATGTGGATTTTTTATGTTTTATCTCAACATCTTTATTAGTGACAATACTATTTTCTGTACAGACATTGGGGCCTATGCAGAAAGGGCCAAAAAATGGCATTCGCCAGGGTTTCAATTCGCCAGGTTTTTGGCGTGTTAACCTCGCTGTATGCAGGGAGGGCCGAATCCCTGGCGAATGAATGCGCCACCACCATTTGATAAAATTGCTAGTAACCGGTGGCGAGACGGCTGCCTGGCGAGAAGCTGCCGAGAAGCCATCCCCTGGCGAGTTGTGTTTGCAGCAGAGAGAGATCCGCTGCTCTCTTGGCGCAAACATCAGCATATTAAAAATTATTTTTAAAACCATTTTTATTCATAGTGTACATGTGCAGGGGGTCTCCGGAGCTGAACCGCATTGGTTTCAGGTCCGGGGTCCCCCTGCTTCCCGAGATACAGACCCCTTTATGAGGTGCCGGTATCCCTCTGCATTTAAAGGTCCCGATCACGTGACCGCGGAATGTAAAGAAAGCAGAGGGATACCGGCACCCCCTAAAGTGGCCTGTATCTCGGGAAGCAGGGGGTCCCCGGACCTAAAACCAAAGCGGTTCAGCTCCGGAGACCCTCTGCACATCTACAGTATGAATAAAAAACACATAAAACTTGGCGAGATTGCGCTTCTCGCTGCTCTCTGCATAGGCCCCATTGTTTGTAGTCTACTGATTGCATCTATTTGTTTGATTGTATTCGATTGGATATCCAATCGGCCATTGAGGTCATTGCGTTTCCTGATCTGTGTGACTGGATTACTGTTTGATTTCAAGTGCTGTTTGTATAGCTTAAGCTTAAGCTTACACACAAGCATAAAATAAATTATAATTTATTTCCTTTTAAGACAAACACACAATTCTTCACAATTACACTCAATATACACTTACTGGGATGGGGAAACAAAATAAAATGTCCACGGAATGAATGACGAAAACAAAGTCTCTGGGCACCACTGCACGGGTGCGGGTTGGTGCGTGAATTGAGCAGTGCGACAGTCCTTGGCTAGGGGCACAAGCTGCAATCCCTATATCTCCGCTGAGGGACAACTTTTCATTAAGTCCTTACAGGATTAGTTCGGCAATCCTTAGTTCAAACAAATTCTGGAAGAGGGGCACGATCCTTGGTTACGATGTTTTTAACCCCTCACACTCCGGAACCGCTAAAGCTGAATCTTAGATGGAACTAGTGAATCGTAGGCGGGCTGTAGGCGTTCTTATAGGGTTGTGTCCTATCTTTAACCTACACAGCCAATCCCCTCGTGGGAATTATTTTCTTCACCTATCGCAGACTTGCCAGTAGCTCATAAACCTGGCAGAGGTTGCTTTCCGGTCTGCTAAGAGCATGCGCTAACTTGGCACCTATGCTGCTTAGCATACGGGACCCAACCCCTTACCTGGCGACAGTAAGTCTGGGGATCGAGTACCATTTGTTGATAGCCCATACTTCACACCGGTATCGGGTACTTTGCTGTATCCCGTCCGCCCTAACACCTTAGGGTCTCTGAGGCTTTCAATTCCGCACTTTTTAGATACTGGGGCACCAGCTAAGCAGGGTGCACTTTGAAGCACAGAGTTGGAAATCCCTCAGCTCATTCACCCTTAACATATGTGCATGTAATGGCTTAACTGCCGAACTGACAGGAAAAAGGTTCCTGTCTTCATATTTTAAAATCTCTAACACACAGATTATTTTCATATATGGTTTCTAGATGAGTGGATGGTATTACAATAACATGTATGTGTATGATAAATTCCTAACTAGCTGCACTCCAAAAATTAGAGTGCTAGATCCCTCCTAACACAAGTTAGCTCCTTAATTGATTCAAAAATAGGAGCGCATGGAAAAGAGAACCAGAAAACCGGAATTAGTGCACAATTCTTTATATTAAAAAACACATACACATCAACAAACTATTACAAATATAATGCTGTGAAAAATGAAGAACACCATATACATAACGATCAAAAAATGGATCAAATAAATGAAATCCAAAACATCCACAGAGAACAGGGTATAAATACCCAACCAACCATAAGAGGGCACCCCAGTTGTTATAAGGTAAGGATCACTCGGCAAGCAAGATGGTAATAAATCAGACCTTGTGTTTCTATAAGTCTCCTAGGAGCGTTCTCGTGGTGTCCTGGAGCAGCAACCCGGAAGTCCGTTGTCACGGACGTGCGTCACTGCGTATGACGTCACCACCTACGCGTTTCGTGACAAATGACACTTCCTCAGGGCCTGGTCATATGGTAGTATGGTGACACTTATATACCTCAGTGGATAGATGTCTCAACCAATAACAGACCATTTATAATGATTGATAGTACAACCTTCCAATCAGACTTAGAAAAAAAAAACTTTGTAAAGAAAAACTTTATATAAACAAAAAAAAAAACAACCTTTGTTTTTATATAAAGTTTTTCTTTACAAAGTTTTTTTTTCCTTAGTCTGATTGGAAGGTTGTACTATCAATCATTATAAGTGGTCTGTTATTGGTTGAGACATCTATCCACTGAGGTATATAAGTATCACCATACTACCATATGGCTATGCCCTGAGGAAGTGTCATTTGACACGAAACGCGTAGGTGGGGACGTCATACGCAGTGACGCACATCCGTGACAACGGACTTCCAGGTTGCTGCTCCAGGACACCACGAGAACGCTCCTAGGAGACTTATAGAGACACAAGGTCTGATTTATTACCATCTTGCTTGCCGAGTGATACTTACCTTATAACAACTGGGGTGCCCTCATATGGTTGGTTGGGTATTTATACCCTGTTCTCTGTGGATGTTTTGGATTTCATTTATTTGATCCATTTTTTTTTTTTTTTTAAATATCTTTTTTTATTCAGGTGTATACATTTACAAGTCATACAATTAGGTACATGTATTGGTTTTTCCCATCGCGTTACATCCGTATACATACATATTTATTTGTTCAAATCTATACATTCATATCTCTATATATTTATGTACTGCATAACAATGATAAATAGAAGCTGCATGAGTTCTGTTTCATTTGCAGCTATGGACTCTTGCAATGGGTTCTTGACAAGTATTACCTGATTTTTTCCATTTTCTTTCTAACTTGGGCTTCTAACGGCCCTTGGCCCTCCTTAAAAACTAGGAGCGCTTAATAAACTCATCGCCAACAGGCGGTAGTTTTAAGTGGATCTTCTCTATCTATTTTGTTTAGTAGGATCTATTTGGTTTCTGTTTTTTGGATTTCAGATTTTAATATGTTTGTTTTTTTATTTGTTTCTTTGAGGTGGGGGGGGGGGGGGGGGAAGGGGGTTTAATTTATGTGAATGTTTTTCTTGTTCTGGTATCTCCTGGAATTTGGTCTGGTCTTTTTTTGGGAAGGATATTATGATTAATTCCCATTTATTTCGGAATTTAATTCCTGAGGTATTCTCTTTTTGGTTTTCGTTTATTTTGTCGATAGTTATGAGCTTAATTAATAGGGATTTAATTACTTCCATATTTGGGGCTTCTGGTTCCAGCCATTTCATCATGATCGCCTTTCTAGCAGTTAGGAGGATCATTTCTGTTGGAAGGAGTGCTTTGTAATTTCTATTTATCCTAATTTGTCATGGTTCCGTGTTAGCGAATAGCATGGGTAGCGGGTGTTTTTCCCATTCCACGTTTGTCACCGCCTTGATAAATTTTAATAATTGATCCCAAAACATTGAGATTTTTTTGCATTCCCAGAAGCAATGTTTGAGGTTAGCCCTCTCTTGTCTACATTTGGGGCATTTAGTAGTATCTACGTCTATATTTTTCACCTGTCTCATGAAAGGTATATATGCTCGGTGCATGATTTTGAATTGCATCTCTCTCCAGCTTTCAGAGACTATTCATTTACGGGTTCTGGTGTATAACACCACCAGATCTTCCGTATTCTGCACTTCCTCAAAGTCTTGTTGCCAGGCTTTAACATTTTTGCTGTTGTTTTTTTCCATTTCCTTGTCTCTGATTAATTTATATATTTCTGCTAAGGAGTGCTTGCGGGTTTTGTCCTGTAAAAAGTGGCTGTCGAAGGCGTTATATTTTAGAATATGTTTTTTATAGTCGTGTAGGCTTCTGCCATAATTTATCAGTTGGATGTATGGATATATTTGATTTTCAGGGAGATCATATTTCATTGCCACTTCTTGATAAGTTTTTTTAAAACCAGAGACAGAACATAAAACACAGACAAAGCTCAGCTTTTAGCACATCCAGTGAGACTCATACACGGTACAGTGCCTAAATATATATGTATAAATATCTAATAAGTAAAATGGTCTTTTAGTTTGACATTTTTGGCCAAAAATGTTGTAAGCCCCTGAGCCAACGCCAAGGCAGACCACAATATCAGGGGTCCCTAACGCTAATATAAATTCTTAATAACCTGTGTAATAACAGGAAGAATGATTTATAGTAAATCTGTCAATATTAGTTGCAAAGTTCTGAGTCTGACTGAAGCTTTTATTAACCTGTACATTACCAGGAAAAGCACTCTGTATTAGAGATGTCACAGCCAAACTGCAAGCAGGCAAGTTCCCCTGAGTGGAAGATGCTATGGAGTGGGCCCATAACCATATACATATATATTTAGGCCCTGTACCGTGTATGAGTCTCACTGGATGTGCTAAAAGCTGAGCTTTGTCTGTGTTTTATGTTCTGTCTCTGGTTTTAAAAATATATGTTGCCATGCTCAGTAGCACTCCTCTGTGACACTCATATGCTTATATATATGTTGTGGTCATTTTGGGGGTTTAATAGGAGCTTGTTAGGTGTCCAGTATGTTTTACACTTCTTGATAAGACATGAAATCTTGTTTTTCCTCGTTAATGATATGGCCTAGGCATTTAATCCCCTTTTTATCCCACATGTGGAAATTTTTGTTATCTTTCCCTGGGGGGAACTTATTGTTTCCTAGGATAGGTAGGAATTTAGAGGACGAGTGAGATAAATTGAATTTTTTCCTAGTTGCTCTCCATGTCATGACTGTGTCTCTGATTAGAACATTTGACCTGATTTCCTGGGGTAATTTGTTCCACTCTATATGGAGGATCTCGGGTAGCGAATATTGATCGGAGAAATGCTTCTCAATTTCCGGCGAGGAGTACAACTCCCCGTCTAATATCCAATCTCCCACATGTCTTAGAATACACGCCAGGTTATATTCTCTAATACTTGGGATATTTGTTCCCCCCATTTCCTTTTTCATCTGTAGCTTGTTTAGGGCTATTCTAGTTCTCTTCTCATTCCATATAAATTTATTTATCCCTTTGTTTAATTCTTTGACGTCTTTATGTTTAAGTAGAAGGGGAAGGGTCTGTAATGGGTATAATAGTCTTGCGAAAGATATCATTTTAATAACGCATATTCTTCCGAAGAGGGATAGTGGGAAGGCCATCCATGACCTTAGTTCTTCTAAGATTTTTTTAATTACTGGTTTGATGTTGTTTTCATATAATTTTGTCAGATCTGCTTCTAATTTTATCCCTAAATATTTTATTGGGGTCGTTGTTATTTTAATCGGTATTTTAGCTGTATCTCTGGTTCCTATTGGTTTATTGATGTATAGGAGTTCAGTTTTGGAGACATTGATTTTGAAGCCCACAAATGATCCGAATGTTGATAAGGCCTCAAGTATTTTTCCTACCGATTCTTCTGGGTTTGCCAGGAACAGGAGGATGTCATCGGCAAACATTGCTAGTCTCAGGTCTATTTTGCCCATCCTTATACCCTTGAACTCAGTCATCTGTCTCAAATAATGTCCTAGCGGTTCTATTGCTAAGTTAAATAGCAGCGGGGACAGTGGGCATCCCTGTCTCGTCCCTCTGTGGAGCGAGAAGGGCTCTGAAATGCAGCCAGCGGCTATTATCTTGGCTTTTGGTTTGTTATATAGAGTATTTATGACAGAGGTGATGTTCCCACTGAAACCAAATTTGTCTAGCATAAAGTGTACGTGGTCCCAGAGTATGTTGTCAAACGCCTTTTCGGCGTCTATAGCGACCACAGCCGCATTTTTTATCTTGTGTTTCTGTGCCCAGGGAATGGCTGAAATGACTTTTCGGATGTTTTTTACTCCTGATCTTCCCTTTATAAAAACCCGATTGGTCTGGGTGAATAATAGTTGGAAGTATTTTAGCTAGTCTATCTGCTATTATTTTTGTGAATATCTTGATGTCTTGGTTTATCAAGGAGATTGGCCTATATGACTCTGGCAGGAGAGGGTCTTTCCCGGGCTTGTGAATGATTTTTATATGGGCCATTTCGCTTGAGGGTAGGGCGCCCTTCCATTCTAGGAGTAACTGGAACGTGTTTTTCAGTGGGGCGTTTATGTCTTCTTTGAGTATTTTGTAATATTCTCCTGACAGGCCATCTGGTCCAGGGGCCTTAAAAGTTTTTAAATTACTTAGTGTCTGTAAGTTCTTTGGATGTTATAGGAGCGTTGATATTCGCTAGTTGGTCTGCGTTGATTTTTGGGATTTTAAGTTTTTCAAAGAACCTTGTTCTATTTGCTACACTGATAGTTCCTTTTTCGTATAGTTTTTCATAGTATTTTTTAAAGATAAAGGTTATGTTTTCTGGGTCTGTGGTTATTGTTCCATTTAAATCTTTTATTTTCGTAATAGGTTTTATGTTTTTATATCCTCTCATGAGGTTTCCCAGGAGTCTACCTGATTTGTACCCGTGATTGAAGAATGTGGTCTCTCTAGCTGTATTTTTCGTAATTTCTTGTTTTTCTAACCAGAGTTCACAAGCTGCTTTTATCTGCCAGTAGTTTTCTCTGTTATTTTGGGTGTCTTTCATCTTGAGCGTTTTGTAAGCTTGCCCTAGTTCCTTGCTTGCCTGGTTAAAGCCTTTATTGGCTTCCCTCTTGAATCTGCTAACATATGAGATAATTTGGCCCCTCATGACTGCTTTTGAGGTTTCCCAGAACAGTACTGGATCGGTCTTGTGGGCTTCATTATCAATTTTGAACTCTCTCCACTTATTTTGCAAGAATTCTCAGAATTTTTTACTCTGTGCTAGATAGTTTGGGAATCTCCAAGTGTTTGGGCTTCTCATATCTATGTTCATTTCAATTTCGATGAATATGCATGATCTGAGATTACTATTTCTCCAATGTCTACTTTTAATATCTTATTTATTAGCCTTTCGCTAGTTAGGAAACTATCAATTCTGGAGAAGGTCGTGTGGACACTAGAGTAGAAGGAGTATTCTTTTTCTGTGGGGTTAAAGGTCCTCCATGCATCAACAACGCCTAGGGTGCTTTTTATTTGCGACATGTTTTTTGTTTGTATATTTGAAGGTGGAGTTCCCTTTTTATAGCTAGATCTGTCCATAAATACATCTTGGACCGCATTCCAGTCTCCTCCCTGTATTAGATTGGTGCCTTTATATTTAAGGATTCTTTGTGTTAGGTTTCGGAAAAATAGTGGATTATGATCGTTGGGGCCGTATATATTGCCTAGGATATATTCTCTTTCGGTCGTTTTAATTTTTGCTATTATCAGTCTGCCTTCTTCGTCTGTCTCTGTCGAGATAATCTCTATTGGAATATTTTTTTTAATTAGAATGGCGACCCCTGCTTTTTTATGGGTTGCCGGAGAGAATATACATTGTCCCACTCAGTCTCTTTGTAGTTCTGTAGATTCCTTAATGTCTAAGTGTGTTTCTTGCAAAAATGCAATATCTACTTTTTTCTTTTTCAAATAATTCAGTATTTTTTTACGCTTGATGGGGTAGTTTAGTCCCTTGACATTCCAGGAAGCTATTTTTACTGGCATTTATGTATTGTTTCTTGTGTTATCTCAAGAGTAATTTTTTTATTCCATCTGTTGACTGCACCCCATTTGTTTTTATATCTAATTTTTGGTTTTGGGCTTTCCCTATTATGTTTGGGTACTATAGAGTTTCTCATCTTATAGGAGAGATCCTTAACTTGCAACTTAACATTAACATTTCTGAACTTTGTCAACTTAATCATGTATTGTACTTCACTTTTATCCAGAGAGGATGGTCACACTCCTTCCTCTTGTGTGGCCTCTTATTTTTGTTCATGCTACCGTGCTCCTTAGGAGGCTTAATTACCTTTTTTATTAACATGTTAGACAAAGGGGTTATAAGTGTGTGTTTTTTTTTTTTTCTTTTATACCCATTTTGGAGTGTTAGTGTTTGCTTGGGGGTTTCTTTGTGGGGGTGGGGGGTGGGACGGGAGGTAAAGATAGGGAGAGGGGGGGGGGTGATGGGCGGCGAATGCGATGGGGGGTAGGGGAAGAAGAGGAGGGGGTGGGGGAAGAGAGAATGGGGGGGGTGAGGTAGGTGTATCGCTAATGTATATGTGTCATTGGGATGGGAGGGGTGGTAGGGAGGGGAGGTATTACTGGGTAGGGGGGGTTATGGGGGGGGTGAAATGGGTAGGGTGGGGGGGTATTTTGGGTTGTTATAGGTAGAAGTTATCTCTAGTTCCCTTGGGAACTATTGTGTTCATCTGTATTTCTAAAGCTGTGTCTTGGTTGTAGTGACTTTGGTGCCTTTTCTTTTCTGCTTTCGCTTATTCGGAGTACTATGTTAATGATATGTGTGTTATTGGGAGCAATAGGGGGGGGGGTAGTGGTCCAGAGGGGCTGGGGGAAGAGGGTGTACATAAATAAGCATTTCCTAATACTCTCATTGCATCTTTAGCATTTACCCTTGTATCGCTGTAGTGTTTGCTTTGGTACATTTCCTTGCCCAGGTATAGGTTACCTTTAGGTCTCTTAGCATCTCATACATTTAAAATTATATGTATAACAGTACATTGGTTACAATAGCTTTGGTATTTTTTCTTCACATTCTTTTTTTTTGGTCAGTGATACATATATATGTCATTGGGATGGGTAGGGGGGGGAGGGGGGTGTTGGTGAGGGGGGGTGGTGTTGGGTAGGGGGGGGGGTAGTGGTGAGGATGGGGGAATGGGTTGGGTGGGGGGGGGGTATGTGGGTTGATGTAGATAGCAGTTTTCTTTGGTCCCCTTTGGAACTTCTATGTTTGCCCTTTTCCATGCGTACTATGGCAATGGAGTAAATAGTGATGGGACTGGTAGAGGGGGGGGGGTAGTGATGGGGAGGGGGGGAGGGAGGGGCAAGGGTATATACAGGTAAACATTTCTTTTACTCTTATTTCATTTTTGACATTTAACCTTATACCGCAGTAGTGTTTGATTTAGTACATTTCCTTTCCCAGGTATAGGCTTCCTTTCGGTCTTTTAGCACCTCATACATTTAACCTTGTATCTATACCATTGTATTGGTTGCAGTAACATTTGTGTTTTTTTTTTCCCGTTTTTGATCAGGGATATACATATGTCGTTGGGATGGGTAGGGCGGGGAGGGGGGTGGTGGTGGGGAGGGGGAGTGGTGGGGAGGGGGGAGGGAGGGGCAAGGGTATATACAGGTAAACATTTCTTTTTACTCTTATTTCATTTTTGACATTTAACCTTATACCGCAGTAGTGTTTGATTTAGTACATTTCCTTTCCCAGGTATAGGTTTCCTTTCGGTCTTTTAGCACCTCATACATTTAACCTTATATCTATACCATTGTATTGGTTGCAGTAACATTTGTGTGTTTTTTTTTTTTTTCCCGTTTTTGATCAGGGATATACATATGTCGTTGGGATGAGTAGGGGGGAGGGGGGTGGTGGTGGGGAGGGGGATAGTGTTGGGTAGGGGGGGAAGTGGTAGGGATGAGGGAATGGGTTGGGTGGGGGGGTATGTGGGTTGACACAGATACTAGTTATCTTTAGCTTTCCTTAGAACTTCTGCGTTTACCTTTGTTTCCATGAGTATTAAGACAGATAGTAGTGGGATTGGTAGAGGGGGGGGGGGAGTGTGGGGTATAGGTGATAAAAAAAACAAAAAGGGGGGGGGGGTGAGGGCACACATAGTTAAACATTTCCTTTTGCTCTCATTTTTGTGCGTGCATGGGTAGGGGGTGGGGGGGACACACATGGCGAGAGTTATATATACCAGGGGGGATTGTGTATGGCCGGGAGGAGTGCTGTCTCAAGGGGTGAGAGTGATCAAGCTGGGGGATGTAGGAATAAGGAGATGTTGGCGTATAGTCTCATCTTTCACTGTTTCATTGGTCGTTGTGATCTTCAGCTGGGCCCCCCACGAACAGCTCAGCTTTTTGATAGGAAGTGAAGAATTTTATACCCTCTTCCGTGAAAATCTTTAGCGTGGCCGGGTAAGTGAGAGCAAATTTTCTTTTTTGGTTGTACAGGGTGGTACATACTTTCCCAAACTCTCTTCTTTTCTGGGAGACTAGCAGAGAGAAGTCTTGGAATATCATCAGCCGGTTCCCTTCATAGTCTAGTTGTTCTAAGTCCTTGAAGGCTCTAATGACGTTTACTTTGTCGTTGTAGTTCAGGAATTTAGCAATTATGGGTCTTGGTCTGGAGTTTTGGTTCTCTCTTATTTGGCCCATTCTGTGCACTCTCTCGACTTTTAGGCTGTGGTCTTTGCCCGTGAGCTTAAGTTTGTCTGGCAGCCATTTTTCACAGAAGTGAAGGAGATCATTTTGCTTGAGTGATTCAGGGACTCCGATAATCCGCAGATTATTCCTTCTGGAGCGATTCTCGAGATCATCCATTTTTTCCTCGAGTATTCTGTTCTTTTTTTGTAATTCTTTCAAGTTTTTTGTTAAAGAGCCCAGGGTTTCTTCCGTGGCGCTCACTCTGTTTTCTACTTCCTCCACTCTGCCTGCGTGTACTGCGAGATCGCTTCTAAGATCTTTAATGCCTTGCCTAATTTCCGCAGAATTTGGCTCTAGTTTAGGTAAAAGATCTTTCACCACAGTCTTGGCTATTGTATTGTAGTCTATTTTTAGAGATTGGGTCTGGGTGGTTGGGGCGTCGCATTCTTTCTCCCTTAGATCAGGTCCCTGATCCTCGTGGCTGTCGGCCATTTACTGACTCTCTTTCTTTTTCTCCCTCTTGTCAGTTCTTGGGGGTTTTGTAGTCATCTCTTTTGATTTGGACAGATATTTCTCCATATATTTTAGTCTGATTTTTGTCACTATTCTGGTGGTGAATTTTTGTAGGTAAAATTCCGATTTTTTTAGCAGTTATTTTGCACTTCTCCTCGGGAGCAAACGGAGCTACTCAGGATCGTGCCTCACTGCTCTGGCACCATACCGGAAGTCTTGATCCATTTTTTGATCGTTTGATCGTTTTTTGATCGTTATGTATGTGGTGCTCTTCATTTTTCACCACATTATATTTGTAATAGTTTGTTGATGTTTATGTGTTTTATATATAAAGAATTGTGCACTAATTCCGGTTTTCTGTCTCTCTTTTCCATGCGCTCCTATTTTTGTGTTTATATGTGCTGAGTGTGCCCCGCTGATCCCGGGAGACTAGGAGCTGCAGGGGAGACTGGAATAGCCGCGGGAGAGCTCTCGGAGAGACAGCGCGCTCACATAACCCCCCCTTTTTAGCTCCTTAATTGAATAGGCTCTGTGATGTGGTTTGCGGTTTGACTTATAATGGTTCTGCGGTCAGAAGCCGGCATACAATGTATTATTGCTTGCCGGGATCGGTAACCGCAGAAGCACTTCACCAATTGACCTTAATTGGTTAACGAGACCGCAGGATACATTGTTGCACTCCGCCACTTCAAATAGACTGCAAGCCACTTATCCACTTGAGTTTTTGGATAAGACTTCCCCAGAGGGTTTGCGGTTTAGGAAGTGATACAGGGCTTCAATGTAGCCGCTTACCACAGACACGCTTATTCAATTAACGCTTTGTACAGCGCTAGGAGCTTCCCCTTGTGTAGCGGACACATTTTACACACAGCATTGATCAATAGGACTGCAGCTAGTTCCTGAGCTGCAGAACTGACACTTCATTTTCACAGTATGGCCCAGGGGACATCACAGTTGATATATAGGGGAAACATGGCATTGTGGTGACCATCCAATTAACCCCTTCACCCCCAACAAGGTTTAGGGGTAACCAGCCGGGCATAATACCTTTATTATTGGCCTGGTTAACCCCTTCACTGCCCAAATACACCATTAATACTGAAGGTTTAAATGACGCTCAAAAAGGAGAATACATTTATGCAAAGATGAGAACCACGTCTATCCCATAAACATATGGGAATCACATAACTTCCTATTGCTCCTAACCACTACTAACTGTATATTGCTCGCTGGTGTATGATGCTAAAATTGGCTTCTGGTACCTTCATATATTGATGCAAATATCAGCATCCTCCAGATACTGTAATTCTCAACACTGCATTTCGTTGGTATTTGATTAATATTCCCCTTCAGAAACTAACTTCTTAGCAGCCTTCAGTTCATCAGTAGATAACAATAATATTTGCAGTAGGAAAATAACACAGGCTCAGTGAGTCCCAGAAGACCTTACAATGTAAAGTCTGGAGCCACAGAGAGACAAATTACTCAAGAGTAAATGCAAGTAGTTAGGGCTGGAATTGAACCTGTAATCATGTATACTCATGACCGACACCTTAACCACTACAATGAAATATTCTCCCATTCTGTTGGATGAGGCGTTGTTATATGAGACACTATGCAGGCTATTTGAGTTATTTGATGTCCTGGCTTTACCGAGATATAGAGAGGGGCAGGTCACATGACAGTATAAGGATGAACAACTATTGAACAGTTACCAGTAATGGCATATCACAATGTATATAAGATCATGGAAATCATGGTAACACTACCAGTGAAGACGATCTGCATCTATATCCTGGAACTGCCATTTCCATTTTGTGAAAACCACAGTTTACATATACAAGAAATGTATCAATTGAAACCATACAGTGATGCATTGATATTTAATGTATATACTTTATCATCATGTAACAAGATACACACTGTAGAACACAAGTATTAAAATTCCTTTGGTATGGAAACCCCCACTGTGTATGCAATTTCACTCTAACCACCAACGTTTAGCTGTCATTCCCCTGCAGCTCCTGCATACACGTCCAGACCTACAGTATATTTAGATGTGTCTGTGATCAATAAATTGTGATTTTCT
Organism: Ascaphus truei; assembly: GCF_040206685.1. NCBI lineage: Eukaryota > Metazoa > Chordata > Amphibia > Anura > Ascaphidae > Ascaphus > Ascaphus truei. The sequence goes on along the minus strand of NC_134487.1, from coordinate 175,839,107 downwards.
TTATGCTGAGGTTCCATCAAAGTTTGAGTTTACATTGCATAACGGAACCTGATTCTAGTACATAATAATATTAATTTCATAAAATACCCACATACTCATACCACATACATACCCACGTGCTCTTTTGCACGTCACTACCCATAATCCTCGTTCCTTGACCACTGTATGACATGGAACAATGGGGTGAGTGAATCAGGTTTGCGTACTTGTGGAAAACATGTGGCTACACTCTTATGTATTTTTTCTGTGGGTTATTACCCAATAGCCCTTATTCCTTAGCTCTCGGGTACATACAGTCATGTTAAATTCCCCATGTACAGGGACTTTCCTGTTGAACCAAGATGCTGATGGTGGTAAAACTGGTCTAGTTTGGGTAAGGTAAATCAAGATGAAAATAATCCCTTAAGTATTGCTAATTTAACTACACATTTTGACTGAAAACACTGTACTCACAAACAACAGCTGTGAGTAAAAGTACATGAACATTAGGTGGCGCTAAAGTACTGGTGAATATACCTTTTTAATGCGTCAGAGAGAGACTTGTATGTTAGAAAGGTATGAGCAGCATGATCCAGAAATGTAACATTCAGTGGCACTGAAAACTGGATGCCAATTTTAATGAATGGTAAAAATAGAATAAAGCCCTTTGGTGTATCGGGTCGGAATTATCTGAGCCTGGACCATTATGTCATGATGAGCTGCGTTTACAAAAGGAAGATCTGTTGTCACTCATGGTTTCTGAATACCATAGTAATCTGTGCTGCTCTATGAAATATAACAGAGGTGTAACCTGCCCCAAATTGTTATAACCCCACAAGCTTTGATTTTTTTTAGGTTTAGGATGTTAACAAGAAATGGCCTTTAGTGGATACTGAAAAGTATATACAAAGCAAGGTGCTGGAGAAAGGCCAAACACCACTTGGACAATTCTATATTGTTTTATATTATGTGATATGCATTAGAATAAAAAACTGCTGCACTGAATTTCAGTCCTCAACAGGCATCTGATAAAGGCCCCTTGACTTCGGACTTTCTAAGGGGCTTCTGTGGTATTAATTCCATTAATCGGCAAACCATTTGCCCCAAACACCTTTGTTCCCAACCCAAACCCAATAAAGACACAGTACACCTTTTCTTGGGAAAAATACAGCTTTTTATTGACAACAACCAATGGAATAACCATGGGCATGTCAGGCTAGGCCGATCCACTCCGGAGCCCACGAATGCCATGTCTCCTGAACATATCACTAGCCAACCAACCAAGTGGACCATCTACAATAGCCCATTTCTTACCGATTAATAATCCTTCAGGCTAGCTGACTCAAGAAAGTCTGGAGCCTTTCCACAGCTCTGATCTCGAACTCTTATGCTGAGTCTCCCATGAAAATAACATAACCTTTCTGGCCTCCCTGGCAACCCCCCCACTCCCCTTTTCCAAAGACCGCTGCACTTTCTTCCTACACATGTTAATATGCCTCCAACTCCTGGCATTCTAACTCAAACCACAGCACCAAAATCCCCATTAAACAAAACCAAAATACGGACAACATCCCTCCTCTTTTGTTGTGCATCAATTCCATAATGCGCAGTCAGCCCAGATAGTTAGTACCCACATACAGCAGTAAGATATACAGCAATCTACGAACCCACCCAAGAACTTGCCAAGTCCAGTCAACTCTGGGCCCAACTCACACCCCTCTGGCCTGTCCACAAAACACGCGCCTTAAGCTACGGAAATCTGAGCTGTCTGCCATATGGACAATGCTCCACTCTCCTCCCTGCCCAATGAATATACAAATCTCTGCCTCAGGGGAACATGTAGAAATTAAAAAAATGTCCACCCTTAACCACATAATGAATCCAATTTACACCTGGACATAAAACACAAATCGCGTCAACACCCACCTCCTGACCCTGTGGATCACTTCCAAGTCTTTTCAAATCCTTAGTTACGATAAGAAAAATTATGAGGTTTCCCGACCCTCACTCATCACAGCGGCTATCTGTCGACCAAAAACCCTGTGCAATGCCGATGAGCATCACCCTCCCCAAAGCGCCACACTAGGCTCCATTGTGGAGGATATAGTCACGACTAACATAGTCCGAAGCACTACCAACTTCTCGCTTGGAAGTCAAATCTCCTTCTTCACAGGATTCACCTCAATGCATATACTACTGATCACCGTTGTGAGCCCCACCATATACTTTCCGCTTCTGCTTGAAAGCTCTCCGAAAGCTTGAGCTGGCTGGTGCACAAACTGGAAATCGCTCCGATTAATGATAAACCCCCAGGCTACCCGACCTCAGCCCATAAGCAGGCCAAGATCTACATAATAATTCTGTAATTTACCCCCCCAAAGATAGAAACACACTGGGAGAATAGGAAGTAGCCTAAATGCTGACTTTACTTCCGCCTTAGGCTGAGCTCAGACAGGCCGCTATGCTACCACACGTGCACACCTCTCTGCTGGGCGATGTGTGCTCATCCCCTGCAGACAGAATGACGCGATTGGAGGCGGGACTTAAAAAAACCCAAAAAAAACCTGTGTGTGATTGGCTGGCGAAGTGCACGTGATGCGGCTGCCGCATAAAATCACAACTTCAGTTGTCTTCTTCAAGTGCAGCGGCGTCAACGTTGTACTTCGCCGCCGGGGGGTCATTTTCAGTTTGAAAACTCCCACCCACCAAAGCGAAAGAGTGGCCTGAACTCAGCCTTAGACTGCGACCAGGCAGAGAGTGAGCGCGCTGGCGCCCATGCGCGGTGACGTCAAGCTCCCTGCTCGTCTGGGATATGTGTGGCCGGCTAGATGTGTGCGTGGGGGGTCAATTCGGGGGGCGCAGCCTGACGTCACGGAGCTGGTTTTCCCTCATTGGGCGAACCTCTCACATGACTTGCTGGCAGACGACAAATTCAAATTTGCTTGCTCTGCAAGCAGCTAAGCGCCGAGCAGGCGCAGGCGCTTGCTTACGCTGGCCACACACATTGCCTCAATGTGTTTCATTGCGGCCAGCGTGAGTGGGTCAGCCCGCTCAGCGCCACCCTGGCCTAGGCAATGGCTAATAAAGCTCTCTGCCCCATACTGATTTACCACTTTAAAATGGTGTACACAACCCGAAACGGGCTGATCTTTGAGATGTCATCCAAGACAGCCCCGAGGTCCCTATCATTACAACCCTACGAAATGTACAACTGCACCACCATCTTCTGGTCTGTTATGCAAAAAAAAACCTGCAATCAGTTATCAAAAGTTTTCATAATTTTACTAACCTCCCATTCCTCACACTTTTATTTTTTACCTTACCTTAATCGGGGGGGTCACTCGTTGCTGGGCCATGGTCCCATGATTGAGAATCTCTTCGTTCCTAAGATATGTGTTGTTATTTTTGTGACAATTTTTACACTGGTTTTTTACGGCTCCAACTTTCTATTGGCCACCGTGAGCCCAACACAGCGTACATTTTTAGACAAACTTGCTCGTTACACAAAAACTGGGGGATCATGGATCCTCAGGGCCGGGGATCATGGATCCGCTCCCTCTCATGTAAACAGGAAATGAAATAGCGAGCAGGAAGGACAAATCAGACAAGTATAAATGTTTTCCAATTATTTCCACTGAAAACAAAAGCTTTGAAGGTTTTTACAATCTTTATCCAATTTATTTTACTGATCACACTGTCAGCCATCCTAGCAAATGGTTAGTCTTTTGTTTGCAATGTAATGATGGTGCCTCATTATTCAAACAGAAAAAAAATAAGCAGCTGATATGTTTGAATTTGATGTTCCCCGGACAAAAGGGAAACACATAAACACATGTTTTACCAGATACAAATACGGGCATGTGTTACTTTCATTCTTGAAATTGTCACTCGGTCATTCTTCATTCTTGACATGGAAATCAGGAAGGTGGTTGCAATGATTTTTTTTGCCCCCACCACGTGGGGACTGCCTGTTTGCTGCCACATTAACAGCATGCTGCAGTTTAACTGGTCCACGTCTTGAGGCTTCGTTCCGCAAAAGCAAGCGCGCTCTTACCCCCCTCTCTGCCAGGGGCAACCCCCTGTGATGAGGGGGTTTAATAAACAAAGGGATGTGCTTATTTCCAGGGGATATAACATTCTCCCTGTCAAACGACACTTCCCTCTGCTACTCAATTACTCACCACTGTATGCAGAGTAATTTGATGCACAATGTAGAAGTCTTTCTGCAGCCGCTGGCACTTAACTGAAATCAATCTAATCATTGACCTAATGCTTCGTGGTTGTATGTAAATGTAAAATAAAAAGGCACAATCCTGTGGAATTTAACAGCCAGCTGTTTCTTTCCTGCAATGACCTGCAGGTACAGAGCCTCCCTAACAAACTTGTTTAAAGCTTAAATGCATGTTGTGTGGCCAGCTCCTAAATATTACTAGCGGATGGCATCTTTGTGCTGTAGAAAACCCAGCCTTTTAAAACCTCTTTGAATTCATGCATATGCTTAGACACCCCTGATGAGGAGTAGCTTGCTCTGTCTGTTTCATTAAGGCACAATGGTTCTCTTTTGATGTTAAATCCATTACCAGTGGGATTCCTTCCTCTGGCTCCTGTGTTCCCATATAGTAAGGCAGACAAGGAAAAAAAAAAAAAAATCAAATGTAACAATGGCACAGCAGAAAAGCCAAGAATATTACTTCAATTACACTCTGAGCACACAGAAAGCTATTGTTTGCCAGCAGATTAAGAAGGAGAACGGGGTGTAGGAAAGGAGGGGTGGAAGCTAGCTATGCTGCAGTTCCTTTTTCTTATTTCTTTAGGAATTTCAGCATCTTCTTAACACTGCGGCTGCTGATGGTTATTTCGCTGAAGTCCATAGATCGGGCGAGATTGGCCACATTCTTTTTTTTGTAAGCGTCGCAAAAAATATTCAGCAAGCATTAAAAGTCAATGTACAAGGTCATGTGGCCTTTCATAGACTGTCATTTTTGCAGGTGAAATTTAAGAAAAAACAGGGAAACATTTTACAGAGCAAATTTGAAGATATTTGCCCATTTCAAGTTCGCAACTTTGGTATAATTATAGATGGATGAAAGTGTCAAAATTTGAACTGCAGATTCTCTGTGGGTTTCTGAATGAAATTCATTTTGCAGGTGGTTTGTGAGGGGGGAGGGAAACCTATTTTACTACAGTCCCAAGTGATATATATGATACCCATTAAGGTTGAAACATGTCTGCGAATGGTTTCTCTGGCTTTGCATCTGATTCCCATGCTGTGCTTTTAAAGCTGTGTTATCAGCGAGCATTAGCATATATGGGCTCCATGTAACAATGTTTTTTCAGACAAAAGGTGACACATTGTGTGCTCATTTGCATGTAATTTCCCAGAATCCCTTGCTGCAGTGGATGCACTGTATGCTGGGATAATGGTGAAAGGCAGGGTTGCAGATCTGCCTAAGACATGTGAATGTGCTCACAAGTGATCTTGTTATTATATATATATATATATATATATATATATATATATATATATATATATATATATATATACATACATACATACATACATACATACATACATACATACATACATACACACATACATACATACATACATACACACATACAGTATATATCCTCCAACCAATATTCAAACAACGTGGAGAGAAAGCTGTGGTCAAAAAAAAGCACACCTGAGACATATGCTAATAGGAGTCATTACAATATACTTTTCATATCCTATTAGCATATAAACCAATGTCGGTGAAAGAGTCACTCACCCATCTCTTGGTATAATAGAGTAAGACAGATCTAGATCAATATCACACTGAGGCAAATTATTTGCAAACATTTGCCTTCACACAAATGTGGTGTTTCTTCGTCAGTGCGGATATTCCCGCCTTGGTTTAAAAAAAGAGGTCATTCGCTTACCTCAGCTCGAATGTATGCAATGCTGTCAGTATGTAATATGCTAATAGGAGTTATTTGCAAATCCTATTAACATATATTTCAGATAACTAAGGTGTGATTTTTTGTGTGCACGGATGTCTCTCCACGTGTTGGTTTGAAGGTGGGTTTGAGCAGATATATAACGCCATCTCACGTCCCAAACACGTCCAAAATACACACCGTGTTGTGCAGGTCCTTTTGCTGGCAGGCCCAGAAACCAGACCGGTTAGTGGAGCCTAAGACCGGAGAGACTTGTTTCTCTATACTGTATGCTGATTTTATACTTTTTAAATGTTAGTGTAATACTTATTATGTAAGCTGAATTATCTATTGTTAATACAGAATTATACTATTGGCATTTTCGTGCACTTTTTGTCTTCTCTCCGCTTTCAATATCTATCCAGAGTGAGACCAAAAACATCTTACCAGGAGAAACAGCAGCAGGAAATAACATGGATCCCCAGAAAAGGGATTTTCTTTTTAAGTTTGGATTTGTCAGCACTACACTGTGGAACTTTTCTTTTGTGTTCACAAGGACATTTGGTGGCTTTTTACTTTGGAGCAGTGGGTTCTATTAGATAACTTACTTGATTTGCTATACTGTATGTGGAATAGGTTCCCCCCTGCGTCCCCTGGTACCTGCACCTCCCAATCGGCTGCAGAGGGGTGCGATTGTGTACCAGTAGTGAGGTGACGGCTGGAGCGGTGACCCGGTTGCCGGAGACTCCCGGCGGCTTCCTTTTGCAGGGCACCGCCATGTTCAGTATGGGCACGCATACGCAGATAGGTTCCTAAGTCCGGCGGCCATTAGCATAGCTCGCGCATGCGCAGTGGAACCAGACAGAGCGGCGGCCATTACAGGAGCAAGTCCGCAGGGGAACAACAGTTTCCAGTAGCCCGCGGGCCGTTGATCACATGCTGCGAACCGGCTGTAAGAGATGTGTGCAGAGGTACGTAATAGAGACTGGTTTTAAGGTGAAATTAAATAAGGCTTTTATTGCGCCTGCTTCTTTAACACAAGAAAATCATCAACGTATGCAAAAAAGGGGTCAAACAAAGCTTCTGTTCCACTTGGGAGTATCTCTAGTTAAACATATGCAGTACACAACTACCTTTAGATTAGCATGTTTCCCAGCCCCAAACATATATTTTGATATGTGCAGATATACAACAGTCTTAGAAAGTAAAGTCTTATCTGTCTCTGTGGTAGCTGCAGGGGGAATCCTTCTCTGCTCGCCTGGTGTAGCCTTTTTGTCCCAAGGCACATTCAGCTTTCAGGTTTTAGAAGTGTTCTCCCCCTTGTTGTCTGGCTGTCAGTATACAGCTGCTCAAGCCCTCTCTGTCCCTTCCTGTTTCAGCCCACGTGTGAGCTCAGGAGTCTCTCTTCCTGTCTCAGAGGCAGGCTTTTTCTGATACCTGTAATCAGCCACGTGTTGTTGATTAATTGTCTACCAGCAGTTAACCACCACACTGCTGGATTAGAGGCACATTTTTGAACAGGGATAAGTCCCCTGTTAAACTGGCCAATAGGGCTGCGAGGATCCCCCTGCTCACAAAGATACATTTTGCGCGCTAGAGCACGCCAGTCTGTCGGAGCTGGGACAAGGAAGGGGTAGGGTGTGTGTGCAGGTGTCTGTGGCACCTGCACTAGGCCAGACACCACCTGTTAGTCCCAGCTAGGCCCCGACTCTCTTTCAGCTTGTGGTTGCTGCAGGGACAGGCCCAGTAGATAGGGACACTGCCCCTGTAGCACCAGTGATAGGGACCAAGCCAGGACGTGGCTGCATCCTGTCCTCAGGTGGTCTGGGACCAGACACCAGCTACTATAGAGACTATTAAAGGTGGTACAATCCACTCGAGACTCACCCACCATAGAGGCGGAGGCATCGTGGTTCACAACTCTGGATCTGTGTATCCCATCCTACAGCTGCAGTGCACCCTGGTGTGGAACCACCCAGCAGGTACCTCAACACAACAAGTGCACACCTCAGTTCTAGTGGGCAGCACTGACCTACACATTTTGGTTGGGACTACTTATTCAGGGACACCAGGGTGGTTTGGTGCCCGAGGGCCCCTTAGGTGTGGGACTGTGCATTGGGTGTGAGACATACAGTCGTGCGTGACCGGGTAAATATATATGTATATAATTAGGCTGTGCATTAAAACTGTTATACTTTCTAAAGTGTGTTTTGCTGCATGGGGTTTCTGTAACGGGGTCATTCCACATAGTAGAATCCCGCTACAGGTGGAGGCGCTACCAAACATCGACTCAGGTGCACCCAAGGTTCCCAGCAGCGGAAACTTAGATCTTCTGTGCGCCACAGGTATTGCCCCACACACACACGTAGCCACACATCTCCCTGGGGGTCAGGGAAAATGCGCTACATGTACTTTGAGATACATATATATTTTTTGTCACATGATATTGTGCTTGTTCAATTCATTTAGAGTTCATTATCAATTTGGATTCTGTGTGCTTATATTTTCTTTGGAGCTTACTACTTTCCCCTTTCCTTCCCCTCCCCTCTGAGATATATTCACACACACACACACACACACACACACACACACACACACACACACACACACACACACACACACACACACACACACACACACACACACACACACACACACACACACACACACACACACACACACACACACACCCTCCCCTCTCCCTACATGGCTCCTCGGGAGTTACATCTAGATTTGGCTTCCTCAGAGAGTGCAAAGAGTACATTCGGTCGGTAGTAACCACCCTTTTAACAGTCAGTCCCCACATCTGGAACCCAGGCAATATTAGTTTTCGAGTATCGGGAAAACTTTGCACCATCATTCTGAGAAAACTACCAGTACCCAGTCTTTAGCATCAAGTACAGTTCCAGCAACAGGAAACACACAACCTTAGTGAAAAACGTTTAAAGGTCTATGTTCCTCATACATACAGTTCAGAAAACAGCAAACTCACAAAACAGACTCTTCCCCCAAAAGTTCCAAAACGTGCAAAGCACTAAACTTTTTTTTTTCTTTATTTATGCCCAGCCCCGTGTTGGTTGCCAAATTTAACCCTCCCTACATGGCTCCTAGAAGTTTACATCAAATGTCTCTTGGTTTGCTCAGAGTTGATTACCTTGTCAGGGTGCTGGATCTGTGCAGACTAAGCGTTGGTAATGCAGAAAAGCAGAGAAAAATGGAGCACAGCCAAGATTCACAAAGAAAGTCAGGATCCTGGGCAACTCTAGGGGCCTCATTCAGAAAGCGTTCATAAGCCACTTATCAAGCACTTATCACCCAAAATGCCTACTGCTATTCAGTAAGCAGTGATAAGTGGGTGATAAAAGACTGAATTGCTCAAAAAAATTGGTCATAAAAAAAATCACAGAGGCAGCGGTGATAAGCCACTTTTCACCACTTTTCGGCATGTTCATAAACTCGTGCAATTCTAGTAGCAGTGATTTGGCTATGAACGCCTATCACCGCTCTAGAATGGTGATTTTATCACAAAATTCTCACGCCAGAAAAAGTTGGCTTAAAGGTGTTGGAAACCTGCAGAGAAGCGGCGAGATAGGACTTAGAAACAAATGCATTTTTCCTACACAGGATTTATGCCAGGAATCTCTGGAGCTGATATCCATTAATATTAGCACCAGAGACCCCTGGCATGAATCCTGTGCAATAAAAATGCATTTACAGTAAACTTCATTACCATAGCGGGTAGCCTCAGGGACCCCCTTCTTTCCGAGATACAGGCCCCGTTATGGGGGGCCAGTATCTCCTATGCATTTAAATGTCCGCGTCACGTGACCATGGGAATAAAATGCATAGGAGATACCGGTACCCCATAACGGTGCCTGTATCTCGGGAAGTAGGGGGTCCCTGAGGCTGAAACCAATGAGGTTCAGCTCAGGAGACCCCCTGCTCATCTAAACTATTAACAAAATTAAAATGTATACACATACATTTCGGGCGATATTTGCACAGGGAGAGACGGCTCTCTCAGAGCAGCTCTCTCTGCAGCAGAGGCAACTCGCCGGGTAAGGCCTTTTCAGAGGGTCGTTCATCAGATCACCAGCTTATCATCCGTTTTGTGAATTTTGCTATGTCAGGTAATGAAGGCTTTCTGAATACCGTGATAGCAACGCTCATAAAAAGAGTGATTTAAATAGTCTGGTGATTTTTTTTATGAACCTTCTCTGAATGAGGCCCTAGATGTATTTAATTAGTTGTACAGCTCACAACAAGACAGACAAATGCACCTATGCATTTCGTGCAGGACGCACTTGATCAATCTTGATACGCATAGGTGCGTTTGTCTGCCTTTTTGTGAGCTGTACAACGACTTAAATACATCTAGAGTTGCCTAGGATCCTGACTTTTTTTTTGTGAATCTTGAATGTGCTCTGTTATTCTCTGCTTTTCTGGATTTCACACATCAAAGGGATGCATGCCCAGGGTATGCTGGATGGTCCTGTGTGAGCTGACAGGTAATGGGCAGAGTCCCTTTACATTTTCTGGCACTGCATTGGTATATTCTGCCTTATTGAGAGTCTGATTAGTTGTCACATACTGTGGGCCGTATATGTATGCAATAGGTATCTCATTGGCACATTTATTATAGACTGTAATATTGAGGACATTACCATGTTTTCCTGAATCTTAAAGACTTATGTAAAGACACTATTTTGTGATCCAATTATGCCTCTTGTCTGCAGCCTGTGAAGCCCCCACTGGGCATAGGCTGCCTGTCTGAACGTTTAGAGTAGGGTGAAGCCATGTCTGGGAACGCTACCTAAACAGGGCACTGTCCCTAACTAGAAAACAATAAAGGGAATCCTTACCATATACTATACAGTACATATCTAAATTATAAACCTACATACATTATTCACAGTGAGATCCCTCTTCTTCAACTCGTCCTGGGGCCTGACTTTATAGAACCCTCTCCCTCCTATATATATCCTACAATGATGTCACTATCATTGGGCAGAAAAGGGCTGGGCTATGATTCTGCCTAGTCACCCAGCACCATGTGATGGGAAAGGGGCATTACTCAGTGTGGACCCACACAGTTAACCTTTTAAGGCCCAGGTAATACAAAAAGGGGGTTACACTCCAGCAACGAAAGATAATGTTGTCCCCAATATCCTGTAAATATGTCATGGATACATTTGAATACTTCATTGTATACATCCTAGTACATAATACATTCAATCACAACACACAAACACACAATCACAACACAACCAACACACACAACACACACTCAATCACAACCAACACACACACAATCACAACACACATACAACACTCAATCACAACACCCACACAGACAACCAACAGAAACAAAACACACAACACATACTCAATCAGATTAACCTAAGGACTGGTGACCCTCAGAGTGTCAGGTCACCCCCATCGGCAAATGCCAATGCAGGCTCAGTATTAGATCCAAAATCTTACTGGCTGTTACTACAGCCAGGCAGCACGGTGGCAACCAGACATTTTCTAGAGGGAAATCAAGGGGAGACTCCTCTCACACATCTTTCAATAGGTGCAAATTCCTACATAGCATTGGGGCTATCTCCACTGGACACGCATTCAGGCTCCACAGGATGTGGAACATCGACACCCTCGAATACTCTCGGCTACGCGGTCCTTTTGGTGGTCCCACCAGGGCTATCTCTTCGGCCGGCACTTCAGCAATGGCTGGTATACGAGCTGTGTCACTGCCTTCCTGCAAAGGAGTAGCTGGAGGATTCTATTCTCATTCTTTCAATCTGGGTCGCCTAGTACAGTATTTGGTGGCTCTTGATCCTAATTGAGCCTAGGGATGGAGACATCATCTCGCTGGTATCCCTACTACCCTGGGCAGAGTTCATAAGCGACTCCATGATTCGCTGCTGGTAAAACTGAAGATACCTAATGCCACATTCAAGGCAGCACTGGAGAGCTCTTGGCCAGGGCATCTGCATCCAAAGCACACAGCCTGAAGAAACTCTTTACCCCCATGGTTATGATGAAAACCCGACCGGGGATATCGAAATGCACAAGCCAAGGTGCACTTGTAGCGGAGGACATCACTCAAAGAGGCACTGCTGAGATATCACAACACATTGACTCAGAGCTACTATTAGTCCAGTACAGAACTTTTAACAGGGTGATTGTTTTGGTCACCCTTATCTGCACGTGTTTCCTTGTTTGGCAACAATAAATCCCTCCTCAAATTAAATTAGTTGGGACAGGGTGTGGTCCTCATCCTCCTCCTCTCTCAGTTGACTGTCCCTGGATAGTCCTGGGAGGGCATGGCTATACTTTCGCACCATTCTGGCTCAACTGGCTCTGCACATACAGTAGTTGCATCCATGCACATATTGCATTCTTTGGTGGGAAACTAATGCAACATTTTCTTTTAGCAGGGAGTTGAGACCATTATAATTTAGCAAAAACATATTTGGCTCTCGCCCTGGATGCACCACACATTGAACTACAACCCCTGTGCACCAAACCTTCCACTGTCAGGAAGAACATTTTCCAATTCTCTGAGAAACACTAGTAGCAGGCTTCTCTCAGCCCACATCTTTGGGAATTTGCCATTTTAGCTATCTGAGCAGGAAACCTGTGCAAATTAGCACTCATGCTGGTATCATGAGACCTAATCACTAGTTCGACTTCTGTTGCGTACTTTGATCTAAGTGACGTCTGCACATAACTTCCCTCTGCAAGGAACAACATTTTCCTCAGGATGCAAAGTATACATTCAGTTGGTAGCAACTGCATCAAATGATTCTTAACTTGGCTTGCTCAGAGTTGATTACCTTGTCAGGGTGCTGGATCTGTGCAGACTGGGCATTGGTAATGCAATGGTGGGTGCCAGGAACTTTATTCATACAAACAGTATCTTTATTAATAACCATTGCACAGTTTCTGTTATGTCGTACACTTGACTTTATGTATAGTTTCACCACTGTTCTCTTTATATACTGTCTGTATCTTCTTCCCTAGCTGCCCCTATATCGACCCGGTAGGAAGGTGCTGAGGCTTTACTAACTCCTGTTACCCAAGTGATCCCTGTGCTATGTAGTGTCAGTAGTGCTCTACTGTATATCCTTTAGGCCCTTGCTAAGCCTTGTACTACTTTCTGTCTTTGATCAGCATCCCTGTCTCGGGTACTGAATGCCACCACGTAGCCTTCTGGGTGAGAGCCATCTAGGGACTCTCCGACGGAGCTGATCCAACTATGCCTCAGGCCTGTGAAGTCCCCTCTGGGCATAGAAAATAATAAAGAGATCTGACCATCTTGAACCCTCTCACTCCTATTTAAATCCTGCCATGACCGCACTATCACTGGGCAGAGATATGATTCTGCCTAATCACCCAGCACAATGTGATGGAGAAGGGATTTTACTCTGTATGGGCCCACACAGTTAACCCCTTAAGGCCATACTAACTCCAAAGGGAGGTTACACACATATAGACACATACACATTGTATTGATTTTGAACACAACGTTGGTCCATCGTATAAAACATTTATCTTTGTGGACTCAAAAATAATCTACCTGAGCAGTTTGGGATTAAAAAAAAAACACATGCCAGGGAGTTCAATCTTCTACTAAACTCTGAGTATCACATATTCATCTTTTTTAACATTTATATGGTGTCTGAATTATATGTGTACCGGCTCCCCGTTCTATGTTTTATTGATGCAATAGATTGTATTTCTGGTTTGTTTTGAGTCTAGAAGATGCCGGAATGTATGTAAACATGTAGGCTGTTCATACAATGTACAAGTCACATTCACTTGTGGTATTCAGCTTATATTTCAACTTCAACACTTGTACTTCACCTCATTAAAAAAAGGAGAACCTAATAGTGTTAGAGACCCCTCCCTCTTTTAGGCTTCTAGTCAATATGCTGTATGGTGGGGAATGGATAATCTCAATTCAAATGAATGGGACTATAATCTTCTCCAGCACGGGGAAGGCATCTTTACAGCATATGGAATGGGGCTGTGGAACAGTAGGTTCTACAGAGTAATGTCATTTCCTGAGCAACTTTACTATTCAACAACTTTGATCGAATGCATTTATTTCCTACATGGTTTATTAAAAACAATTACACAAACTGTATTCAATTGTAATCAGATCTATGATTAGCAGAATACCGGAAAACCACGTTATTGAACATCCTCAATTCCAGGAAGTCCCTTGGGTCAGACACCCTCTTATCGTGTAAGATGTAGGCTCTACTAACCACATATAAGAGAGCCAGATTGGTAAAGGAACAATGTGATTTGCCGCTAGCTTCTCCTGAATCAAGAGCCGGCTGGAGTTCCAAGCTCCACAGAATGAGTTCTCAAGTTGAATTAGCTGAGAGGCACAGAAGTATTTCACAGCTTATAAATAAGCCTGTTTTCTTTATCCATGTGCTGTAATCTCTATTGCACAACGAGTCCAAGCTTTCTCTCTCTCTTTCTCTCCGTTCCGGGTGTTAGGAATTGGAGGGGAAAGATGCATATTAATAATGTTGTCCTTGGCAGTGTGGTCACTCAAGCTGACCCGCAGAAGATTCACGGATGAGGAAAGAATCGATAAAGCGTTCAGCGTCTCTTCATTCAAACTGTCGCTGGCGTCATGGTGAGTGGTCAAGTTCTCTGTAACAATCAGAACAGAGTTAAAAGTGTTGGCTCTTGACAATGTTATCCTCCAAGGCTGAGAATTATAATGTGAAGTGGATGGTTAAAGCTGCAGTCTCACTATACAACAACCAGCGCTGGTAACCAAATGAGTGTTCAGCCATGTGATGTAACCCCTCTTATTGGTAATGGTTTGTTTCAGAATTCAAGGATCTTTTAGGCCTATATTTACTAAATAGTGCTATTCCCTGGCACATCTTCTAGGACTGGAAGATACTTTACCGAAATTGGGCTGTAAAGCGTCTACTTACCGTTAAGTAAAAATGAGCCTAGATATCTTTTCAAAATTATCCCCAAAAATTAGGGCCCATATTTACAAAGCAGTGCTATTCCACAGCCCATTCAAGCACACATATGTTGGATCACATACTGTTTTTAGATTTAACTGCATAACAAAGATTCTCCAAGATGTAAAAGTAAGCAAAGTATTTCACAACTGTATATTAGCATGATAAATAAAAAGGCAACTTCAAAAATATAAGAACCTCTTAGCGGGAGTGCACCTGTAAAGTAGGAGCCTTGGGAACTCATCAGGGCAAGCAACAAAATAATACCACCTAAAAAAGTAATTTTTTTAAATAAATGAATTCTTCGTAATTATTGATTTTATAAACAAGCATGCCCTCATGTTAGTTTAAAAATCACACCTTGTAGTCAGTAAACAGCTAACACAATTCCTTCTATAAAGCAAAGGAACATCTTAGGAAGGATAAAATAGTTTGTTAAAGGATATATATATATTATATTATATATTGTAAAGTGGAATACGGTATCTCTAATTGTATCTTTAGTAGCACAGGAGAATGAGCGGAGTTTTCTAACACTCAGGATGTTAAATTGGATGCAATGCATAGTGTAGTCTAAATTCCCTATTGGATAATGGATCATATATTATTTACAAAAACTGTCTTCAGCAATAAGACCATAAGTGAATAGGGCTCATGGGGTACCATACAGTTTAGCACCACTTACAGAGATGTCAACCTCCAGTAAGATTCGGAGGGAGGTGTGTTCAGCTGAAAAAGGGCATTTTAATTGAAAAGTGTTGATTTGTATTAGTGAAACTACATTGAAGTCTTTAAGACGGATGATAAAAATCAGTGAAACTGACTGCAAATTAGTGAGACTCGCCCAAAAAATCAGTAAGAGACAACAGGTCTGAATGTTATGGTTCAATATCTTTGAGCATGAAATAACCGTATCTGATATATACATAGCACGTTTGCAACTGCACAACTCACATGCAGCCACCGCGGGGATGTAATCTTAACAATACTTTTCTGGTGCTTTTTCCGGTTGGTAACATCATTAAAGATAAAGAAACAGCCAGGGGTATTAACATGACCTGTTTCCAGGTTGGTGTAATAAGTGACCGAAAGCAGGAATCAAACCCACAAGGATTTTGTATTCACAGAGAGAGTGAGCCCTGTGACAAAACCTCCCATATTCCACACAATGAATGCTTCTGCAAACACACACAGAATGGCCAATCAGTCAGGTGTCTTTAAGGCGAGCAGTGCAGCAGTACACAGGTGTCTGTCACAAATACAAAAGTCAGTAGCCTGGATCTGAAGGGCTGACATTCTCCTGCTTTCCAAGGACTGCTTGCAGCTGTGCCCTATTTTTGTCAGTAGTGCCAACTGTCTTTGTTTTGGAAGGCATGAGGCACAATGTAGAGTCAATTAAACAGATTAAAACCTCCTTCTAGAGCCAGGCCCTGATGGGGAGGGGGAATTGAGGTCTGAGCTAACACAGGGATCTTTTCTCTTTCTTGTTTTAATAACTTTTATTTGTGGATCTCAAACACAGAATTTATTTTTAGAGAGGGAAAAAAAATGTATTACGTATCCCAGTCGTGTTAACCTCCTCATTACCTGCAACAAATTGCTTGCACTGAAAGGTTCAAAGGTGCAGTCACACAATGTGAAATGACAGCAGCTATAAGTTTAATGGGGTAGATCTTGGTTTTTATTTATAAAAATATTGATTTATACAGTATATATAAATTACTATTTCCATTTGCTATAATCTTTACTGTGGAGGGTTTTTGTCACTTTTTTTACCCACCATAACCTTAATAAGTGTGGTGAATACCTACTCTTAGTCTCAAACCAGCATAGCCAGCAGAACCAACCTCACACTGATGATACCCATCAAGGTTGAAACATGTCTGTGAGTGGGTTTTCTGGCTTTGCATCTCACCCAGCCTATGCTTATGTAACGGGTTCCCCCCCCCCCCCAATTGCAGATTATACTGTGGGGGCGGAGAAACATACGGTGTTACCATAGGTGTGGTGCGTTACCTGTTGGCTCACAGGAGGGCTGAGCTTCCGCCACGGGGAACCTGGGGCACTATATACGAGGGGTAACCACTTACTCAATTCAGCGCCTCCACCTGCGATGGCTCCCACCATAGGGGGAGTGGTTCCTCGCAGGACACATACAAATAATCAATACTCACACACAGTGATATATATAATAACTAATAGCATTTACTGGGAACAGCATATAACACAATGCCATACAAACATATCAGAACAGGTGTCCCTCTCTCTCGAGGAGACACTTACTGCGACGTCCCGCAGGACGCTTCCCCAACACCAGGTGATCCCACCCAGTGTCCAAAGAACCCCACCCAATGTCCCGCACTCTTGCAGAGAGAGGCAATGGGTGACTGCGCAGCCACAATTACACTAAGGGCCCGTTGGTGCACTTAGAACTATATAGTACCTGCCGAGCACTCCGGTGCTCGGATCAGCAACACTTCACAAAGGATCAGTCGTAGGATGACGTCATCTGATCCCCAACCGGACTCCTTGCACGCGGACCGCCAGGGGCGGTCCCAACCTGGAAACAGTCTCTGAGGACCCCAACTTGGATCTGAACCTCTTAGCAGGAACCGCAGCGTCCGCTGTGTCCCTCTCTAATCTACCCTACTGTGACAGGATCCCTAACATAGGACCTGTCCCTACAGCACTTAGTGACACGCGCTATACTATAGGCCGTTCCCACAGCACAGCAACCTGTAATGGCTTTGGGGGAAACTCCTAGGGGTCTACAGGGGTTAATAACCTGCCCCACTCCCCTAACTCTTCCCAGTCCTGACTGTTACTAAACTAGTCCCAGCGCCTACAGCAACAAGCTGTGACCCACTGGATGCTGGAAGCCAACGTGCTGCGCAACAAGGTGCCTGCCTGTCAGACCTCACAGCACTGACAGCCGTGACTCTGACAAGGCAGAACTACACTAAGGGCAGCGTCCCTATCTTGGGCCTCCCTCAGCACTTACCCACTAACCTAGTGGGGAGTTGGGGCCTACCTGGGGTGTGGGTACCTATGTGGGTGCAGGAGCTGCACTCGCTCCCCGCACCCTTCCTTCCCTCACAGCTCCCTGACTCCAACTGACAAACCTGAGTGACAGGGTCCCTTAACCTAGGGCAGTCCCTGGCAACACTCACTATATTGGGGTACTTAGCTAGCTCGGGCCCTGGTGATGCTGGCCTAGTACAGGGAGTCCCTGACTCCCGTACCCTACCTCCTTCCCTGGGCTGCTCCTGTCTCTGACTGACTAGCGTGGGCTCAGCGCGCGAAATGTATCTCTTTACCTTCTGAGACTTCCTAAGCCCTATTGGCTCCCTGGCATCACGTGGGGCGCGCAGAGGCTCCTGGGATCTGTAGTCCCTGCTCAGAGCCTTCCCTGAATGGCTAGGGCTTCGTGGGCTTTTTCCTCCCTCTCCTGCGCCTGCGCAAGCTGTCTGGGGCTGCCTCAACCTTTCCTGGGCTGTTCTCCCCCTCGTGCTAATTCTCCCTGGCTCTCGGGCCTTCCTTGCGCATGCGCGACCCCTGCGCATGCGCGAGTATCCGGGCAATGGCGGCGCCCTTACTGCCCGGCTCCGGGAGCGCCGGGAGCCCTGTGACGCGCGTGCGGCCTTGGGAACCGGCCGCACGCGTCCCCGGCAACCCCCGAGCCGGGACCTGACCGCCCTCACCCCTGCGATTGGCGCGCGGGGCCGCCCTGGGACTCGGCGGTACCCGCGATCGCGCTCAAGGTGAGGGGGGTACTGACACCTAAGGGAGACCTGGCTACACTTAAAAGCTGTGTTTAAAGCAGCGTGCATTGGCTTAAGGGTTGCTCGTGTAATATGAGCTTGAGACCAAAGGTGGCACTGTGTGTTCATTTGCATGTCATTTCCCAGAATCCCTTGCTGCAGTGGCAGTGCTGTGTGCTGCGTGATAATGGCGAAAGACGGGGTTGCAGACCTGTCTAAGACATGAAAATGAACATAAAGTAATGTTTCCATTTGCTATATGCTTTACTGTGGAGGGTTTTTGTCACTTTTTTACTCACCATAATCTTAATAAGTGTGGTATATATATATAATATTATATTTATATATGTGTGACAGGCAAGGGTAACCAGGGTATACAATAAAGATTAAGGCCTCTGGTTGCCCTTGGGCCTTTAGGTCCCTGGCAGCTACATAGCACTATAAGCCAGGGCCAGGTATCATTACATGCAAAATTAAAGTGACACCTGCTTTTCCACTTTCCATGTTCCTTTTGCCCCAGACTCATGAAACTTTCCGAGTGTAAGTTTTAGGTGGGATGTTTGGGTAAGAATGCAATTATTTTGTTTGCAGGAGTTCGGGGGCCGGAGCTACCGGTAGTACCTTAATTCTACACGGCAAGCAGGCATGATTTGCCAGTATGTGGGTGGAATTACACAAGGGCTGTCCAGTGTCCCCCAGACTCCTGGTTTTCGAGCCCCGATATCTCAGTCCTATGTCCCTTAGAGTCACGAGTCTCCCCAAGTTCCCCCATGTATTAGAATATGTTTTATATGTTTCATACATTTATTATAAGGCTCTATGCAGACAGCCAGGGAATCTGCTTATGGTGCCAGCAAGTCAGCATAGAGTAGTAGTTCAAAGAGGAGACGGGATGTTGAGAGGTGTCGGGTGCTAAGTGGATGGTGTAGGGTGTAGTACTGAGCCCTAAGAACAGAGACCCCTGCAGGGAGGATCCTCTGTACTGCCAGACTTAGTGGAGCCTGCCCAGTAGGTGGCAATGGGTTGACTGGGGGAAGCGACAGAATGTCGGCCCATTTACCATTGGTCAATTCGTATGCCCATGGGGCATAGCGCGCCGGCTCTGATGTCTTCTGCCATCAGCCAAGAGACAAGCCCCTGTTTCTATTGGCTAGTGGGATAGGGTTACCACGCTCCAATTGGTCGCTCTTACTACCCTCCGCTAAGCTATCCTTAGCATGGAGGTATGTAAGGAGATGGCCGAGGCAGACCATCCAGACCATCCAGTGACTTATGTCGATGAAGCTAAGGCGGACTTTTCAAAGTGGCACTGTTGCAAATAGCTGAGCAACCAGCTTTATTTTGAAGCTAGGAAAGTCTTCCTAAGTCCCTACTTTTGCGGTCGTGGCTTGGAACTGAAGCCGAAAAGAGGACCAAGAAAACTGGGTGTATAACCTGGTCACAGTAAACTCATCCAAGCGGGCACCCTGCACCTTGGAAAGCCTAGATTTTCCCCCAGACACCCAGTAAGTGTACTTTTGTCTGTCTATTGTGTAATTCTTCTTCTTGTACGTGGGTTTACCAGAATAAACTACATTTTGTTTCTACTACCTTGTTTTGTCTAATGAATGATCCCAGTACAAATATAAAAGGTGGACTCCCGTGACACAAACACACACACACATATATATATAAATCAAAATGGGGCAGCCGGCACTCCCAATACCATAAACAGTTTGCGGTGCATGTCCTATACAATAGAAAGAGAAAAGTAATCCACTCCAGCAGGAGCAGACACAAGACAGCACTTACTTACCTTTGAGTGCTGTCTTGTGTCTGCTCCTGCTGGAGTGGACTACTTTTCTCTCTCTCTCTCTATATATATATATATACCCCACTACTACTCCATGCTGAGACTTCATTAATTTATGGGACATTGGAACAGGTTTTCTTTTCTCCTATTTAAGGACTTCTAAGTGCTTTTTTCACCTAGGCACTTGCCTTATATCTATCTGTATTTTTGTGGTGTCGTTGCCTTGAATAATTGCAGTGTTGTACAGTGCCTTATAATATTTTATTAAGACAGGTACATTATGTATGGTGATTCTTACCGGTCCCTTCCCCCATATAACTCCTTAGTCCCTAAGAATTGAAGGGGACGGTGGGGGACTAGGTTCCTTGTATTTACCACAGCACACTATATTTTTTCATGTCATGCACCATATATTATAGGCAGTATATTTTATGTTATTACCTGTGTTCCATTTCCCATATCATCATATGTGCATCCTGTGACTGGCCGGTCCTTTTGGGGAGAGGGCTTTATGTGAACCCTCTCTTTCAAATTATGTGTATGGGTGCTATTATATATTTTTTCATTCTGATTGCTCATGCATGTCCTTGTTTGATAGTGGGTTACTCCCTTATCTTATGTATGTAGTGGGGTGTTAGTGAGTGTTTTATCTATATGTTTCTTTATGTGATGTTTCTAATAAACTTTATATAGTGAGTATACCCGAGTGCTATTTTTGGAATACTTTTTCTCTATCTATTTCTAAATAATTTTGATTCCAAGCATCATTAGTGGCTTTTCATTTGATAGCTTACGTTCTAAGTGTGGTACTCTATCATTGGTGCAGTCTGTAGCAGGACACACACACACACACACACACACACACACACACACACACACACACACACACACACACACACACACACACACACACACACACACACACACACACACACACATATTACAGTACTAGGAAAAATACAATGAGACATAAACTCAAAATCAAATAAATGAACCCTTTGGCTGCCATAGGCAGTGGAAGAGTTAAATCAATCAGCAGCATGGGATACATTTTGGGGTGTGATCAAAAATGAAACAAGTGTAAGTCTTTTAAATTATTTTTGAAAGTGCTATTAACAGTGGGAACTTGACAATGAGGGTGTAATCTAATTTATGCACGCCTCCTCTATGTCAGAGAACCAGCTGGGGAAGGAAAAGGAAAGAGGAGGTAATTAACATGCGGTAAGACAGACGAAAGATAGAATAGAAGGTAATCGAACTAAAACAACTCCCAAATCTCAATGTACATGACATGCAAACCTTTGGAAAATTGCATTTTAAAATCAAATGCAAAGTTTTAATATATTAACCTATTCAGCACTGAAGTGGTAAACAATTAATCGCAGGCTTTTTCAGTCACTGAAAAAGTAGAAAAAGTGAAAAAAATCTGGCTAATCTATATCAAAAATATATATGCGCCTAGCTACATGGTGTAAGAATTCTGTTCGATCCTTGCCAGGTTTTCACTACGGTCCTGGTTTTCTGTCTCTCCTGCCCTTTCTGCTCACTGTGGCCATTTTGGGTACTGGCAGTCTGCTTTGTGAAGCTGAAGTTCCCAGTGGGAGTCGCCAAGAAAAGTTCTGTTTGCTGCAGCTCCGTTTGATCTTCGCTGTCACGCATTACCCTTTCGCCTATATGGAATCTCTGTTGCTGACCCTGGACCATGACCCTGACCTTGTTGCCTTCTGCCAGCCCTGACCTTTGCCTGTCACCAGGACTCTGCACCTCTGCCGCCAGCCCTGACCCCTGCCTGATAACCTACTACACATACTCTTACAGGACTCTGTCCCGGGCTCTAGTCGGTTATTCCGACCTCAGCCCTGCGAGTCCGCCTCCTGATTCAAGACGAACACCATCACATTTTTCTCGGCCAAACATAGACCCCGCTGAGGTAGAGCGAGCCGTATCTCTCCAAGGAGAACTACTCAAGCCAACTTCAGGACATTATTACCCGGCTGGACACACTCCAGGTGGGTTCTACCCCTGCACGATCCTTACCAGAAGCTTCTGTGGCGCCAGCCCCCTCACCCCATATGCCCAGGGAACCACGGATCCCGACGCCTCTGCATTATGGAGGGGACCTATTGCTTGTAGAGGGTTTCTGAACCAATGCTCGATTCAGTTCGAACTCCAGCCCTCCAAGTTCAGCACCCACCAATCCAGGGTAGCCTATGCCATTTCCCTACTAACAGATGAGGCCTTTGCCTGGGCTTCCCCTCTGTGGGAGAGAGAATCCCCACTGATCAACGACTCAGTTGCCTTTCTCCAGGCATTTAAAGGAGTATTCGACGCTCCCGGCCGCTTCTCCTCCGTTTCTGCTTCACTCTTTCGAATCTGATAAGGAACCTGTACTGCAGGCCAGTATGCCATTGAATTCTGAACCCTTGCTGTGGAGAGGAGCTGGAATAATGAAGCTCTGGGGGCAGCATTTTGGCAGGGGATTTCTGGAGGAACTAATTTCCCTCTGTATCAGAATGGATCAGAAGAACAACAGACCGAGCGAGATCAGTCTCCCAAAACCCCAACAATTCGGCTAGCTCCCCATTTCAACACTCCTTTTACTGCACCTCACCCAGATGAGGAACCGATGCAATTAGGGGATACCAAATTACCTGAGCAGGAGAGAACCTGGAGATGAACCAGGGGGCTGTGCCTGTAATGAGGGCTCGGGGGTCATCATTTCCGAGACTGTCCTAAATCAGGAAAACCCCAATGCCCAGTGAAGATAGACTAATATTCTCTGGACATTTCTTCTATTCTTCCTTCACCATAACCTTCACCGCTCCTCCTGCCAGTTTCACTCTCCTGGGGACCAGCATCCATCTTCACTCAGGCTTTTGTGGATTCGGAAGCCGCAGGAAATTTCATTGACCGCGCATTTGCGGAACTCCACTCCATTCCTCTCTGCACTAAGGAGATTCCACTAGGGGTAGTGGCCATTGACAGAAGACCCTTGATACCTGGGACCATCACTCAGCAGACTAGTCCGCTGCTGGTTTTGGTTGGGGTACTTCACAAAGAAACACTGTACTTTTATGTCATATGCTCTCCCTCGACTCCAGTAGTCCTAGGACTTCCTTGGTTGTGGCACAATAACCCTAGGATCGATTGGGCGACCAAACAAGTGACAGCCTGGGGACAACATTGCCATGGATCCTGTCTCCCGTTGTCTCGCACTATCTCAGAGGTCCGGCTACCTACAAAGACTTCCTTGGACTTTGCTGATGTATTCAATAAAAAACAGGCAGAGGAGTTACCGCCACACCGACCTTATGATTGTGCAATCGACCTGCTCCCATGCGCCATACCCCCTAGAGACCGCACTTACCCTCTTTCGGAAATTGGAAGCCAAGGCTATGCGGGAATAAATTTCGGAGAACCTTCAGCATGAGTTTATCCGAAATCAAGATCCCCAGCTGGTGCGGGTTTCTTCTTTGTTTCCAAAAAAGACGACTCTCTCAGGCCATGTATCGATTACAGAGGCCTAAATAAAATCACCGTAAAAATTCGTTATCCTCTACCCCCATTCCTGAACTGTTCGACCGCTTACGCAAGGCCACGATCTTCACCAAATTGGATCTCTGAGGAGCTTACAATTTAATTCAAATCAGAGAGGGTGATGAGTGGAAGACAGCCTTTTAATACCCGTGATGGCACTACGAATATCTAGTTATGCCATTCGGCCTTTGCAGTGCACCGGCCGTATTTCTAAATTTTATCAATGAGATTTTCCGGGATTTACTTGACCAATTTCTGAAGCACTTTTTGATAAAGTGCATAGCCTGCACGAAATGCGTAGAAGGGCTACTACCCTCGATTTTATGTGTTCCCAATAAAGCTTTATTTTTTGGTCAGACCTGCTTCTCTCCCATGTTGTGCGTGTACACACTTGTTTTGGATCGTTTGGACTTCGGATACAGCTGCACGCATAAGGAAGACTGCTGGTAGTTTATGTGAGTACTCATACCTTTAGGCTAACCAAATGTGGAGGGGAGGGGTAGTCACTTGCTCACCCCCTACCTTCAGGGTTTTATAGAGCCTTTTTCATGAGGTTTAGAGTGTTACAGGATTTATTGCTCAATTACTAAACCCAGCGTGTTCTCCCTTGTCTTCAATGGACTTAACTAAAGAATTATAGGACCAGGCATTTGAGCACCACTTTATTTCCATATATTGACCAATTTCTCATAGTGTATCTGGACGATATCCTTATTTTTTCCAATTTTTTGAACAAACATTGGGCACAGGTTAGACTGGTCCTCCAAAGACTTTGGGATCACTCCCTTGGCCAAGCTCGAGAAATGTCAGTTCGAACAAAAGAAGATTTCCTTCCTTGGGTATTTCGTCTCTTCCCGTGGGTTTGAGATGGATCGTGCAAAGGTATTGGCAGTACTGGATTGGCCTGTACCGATAGGCCTTAAACCAACTCAAAGATTTCTTGGGTTCGCCAACTACTACCGGCGTTTTATCAGGAACTTCTCCAAGGTGGTTGCACCCATTATGTTTCTTACTAAGAAAGGGTCGAACCCTAAGATATGGCCCTCTGAGGCTCTTCTAGCTTTTGAGAAGCTCAAGTCTGCCTTTTTGTCCGTACCTGTGCTGATCCATCTAGATCCTACTTAACCCTTAGTGTTTGAAGTAGACGCATCCTATCTCAAAGAAAGGATTTTCAGGGGAAACTTCACCCCTGTGCCTTCTTTTCTAAAAATGTTCCTGTCGCAGAAAGAAATTATGATGTTGGAAATTTCTGGCCATGAAAATGGCTCTAGAAGAATGGAGATTCTGTATTTGCTTGAGGGGTCAACTTCTCCGATCACATTCTTTACAGATCACAAGAAGTTTGAATACATTGAAGGAGCAAAGTGACTCGGGATGCGTCAGGTATGGTTGGCTCTTTTCTTCACTCGGTTCAATTTTGTGATTTCTTATCGTCTGGGATCCAAGAATATCAAGGCAGATGTGCTATCCAGGCAATTTGCTCCTGACTGTTCTGAGGAGATTGAGCATGGACCCATCATTCCATCTTCACAGATTATCTCTGCAGTATCATCTTCACTTCTGCAACAGATTTCACAGGCTCAGGCAGAGGATCCCAAGCCAACATCCACACGTTCATCCAAACTATTTGTCCCTCCCCAATTTCGCAGGGAAGTGTTGCAATGGGGTCATAACTACAAGACGGCTGGTCACCTCGGAGTTAGGAAGACATGTGATTTCCTTGAACAGATGTTTTGGTGGCCAGAGATCCACCAAGAAGTGAAAGAGTTTTTGGCAGCCTGCGTTGTACTGTATGCGCCCAGTCTAAGGTGCCGAGGATATTTCCCTGTGGGTTACTCCAGCCCTTGCCAATCCCACCCGCCCATGGACCCACCTTTCCATGGATTTTATTGTGGAGCTTCCACCCTCCAGGGGTATGACTACCATACTGGTAGTAATTGATCGCTTCACATGCCAAGCCCATTTTGTTGCCCTTAAGAAGCTGCCCACAGCTTCAGAACTATCTGAAATCTTTATCAAAGAGATATCTGTTATCCAGATTTAATTAAAATAATAAAAAGAGATCTCAACCCTTGTAATGAAAGACTTTAAAGAGCTTCAAAAGATCTCAGCCTTTATTTAGTCAGGAAAGAGACCAAGAGTAAACAAGCAAATCATGTCCCTGCCATGGGTAGTGTGGCAACTATCCTATTACAAAACGGCCCAAAAGATCCAGCTTCTAAGCTGGCATGTGGTTCCTGGACTCAGACATTAGGTTAAATTGGAGTCTGACTTATTAAGCACACTAATTTCACAAACAGTACTAAGGCTGCCACGAACAGAAAGAAAATAAATATTGGAACTCCTGCCTACTTTTACACATTCCCTGAAACTCTGGGACACACACCGCTTACAAACAGGCCCCACACACACAAACTCTGCAATTACAACATTATTTGACAACACAGACTTTACCCCATGTCTGACTTCCAACTCTGGCGAGCTGCTGGTGTACGTAGGCTGAGAAATCTAGGGACAAAAAGTAAACCCAAACTCTTGGAAATTATTTTCAAAGACAGAAACATCTCAGCTCGAGAATCCTTCCATTTTTATAAAGCTAAGGGGCTTCTTTATTTAAGAAAAACCTGGGGACTCCCAGATCTCATTTAAAAACCTTTGCTTAGGAACAGGTTACACAAAATAACTAATCTCGACCTCTACGACACTTTCCTAAAGGAAAATCTCGACCCTCTACATCACAAGGAAAATTCAAATGTATGAAAGAATGGGAGCTAGACCTTGATTCAGAATTAGATAGCGAAGAATGGGGCAAAATATTTGAAACCGTGGCAGAAAGCTTGATAAAAAAAATATGTACACGGTTCTATACCACTTGTACTATACACCTAATAGACTGACAAAGATCACCCTGGTACATCCCCAATGTATCCCAAATCATGCGTGAAACAAGGCTCCTTCTTAAATATGTGGTGGGGATGACCCAGGATTAAACATATCTGGAATTCGATAGATAGATGGATCTAGAGAATAATGAATCAACCACTAAACCTGGACCCATGGCTATATCTACTAAATAGACGTCTGATGTGAGAACAATCTAATCTTGCATACTGTACTAACGAAAAAGTGAACATATAAACCGCGCTCAAGATAGTGATGTAATATTTACATAGGTAAATATAAATACCAATTACCAGAAATAAGGTGAAGAACAACTAAGGTGATTTAAATATTTAAACCACAATAGTGCTGTGTGTAAATACAACAAGTATAAAAATAAACCTGTTACATTCAAATGAATTGTAGAGAGGCTACAGCTGCTGTTTTCATGGAATGGCTCCACATACCATAACACTAGTAGCAAAAACAAAAAGAGAAAACAGCGCAAAACCTCATAGTGTAGTATGTATATATTGTTATATAATGTATCAGCAGGTAAGTATCGCAGGTACATCAATTAGGATATTATATAAGCATGACATGTTAGGGACATGTTACCACATCAGCAACTGCACCAGGTCGCATCGATTCGAGCTGACTAAGAAGACATGACTCTTTGTCTACCGGATGGCTCTCTCCAGAGTCTCAGCTGTTACACGTCCCGTTGGATAGGAGAATTATGTTTTCACCGGTTTGAAACAACTCCGGTTCCTCTCTGAACTTGTGTATCGAGCTCTCGGGGGACCTTTGATGATGTCACTGAAGCTCCGTGGCGTCTCTGGCAGGGGTGCTGGTTAGAGTGTCCACATATAGTCACCACTTGTGGTGTAAGGATAAGTCCACAAACAATTATGGATATGCGCTGTAACGCACCTTCCTACGCATTTCGTAGTTCATCCCAGGAAGAAGATCGAAACGTCGGATTTTTGTGTCTGTTACAATACAATTCTTTAGACACTTACCGCTTTTATTTGTGCGAGCTTTCGAGATACACTGATCTCTTCTTCCGGCGATGTTACAATGAATGAAGCAAAAGGTATACTTAAAAACAGTGTCTCTTGGAATGTTATCTGTGCTGTTCCTTCCCCCGGTGTGGAACATTCCAAGAGACACTGTTTTTAAGTATACCTTTTGCTTCATTCATTGTAACATCGCCGGAAGAAGAGATCAGTGTATCTCGAAAGCTCGCACAAATAAAAGCATTTCGTTAGCCACAGAACGGTATCATCTATTTATTTTTTGATTATTGAAGCTCGGCTAACACGGTACTGATACCTCTACATATATATATATATATATATACACACACACACAAACACACATATATATATATATATATATATATATATATATACACAAACACACACACACACATATATGTACACATACATACATGTTGTGGTTTCATTTATACATAAATGTATCATCATTTTTTACACACACACACACACACACACACACACACACACACACACACACACACACACACACACACACACACACACACACACACACACACACACACACACACATACACGTAGTAGTCAGTTGTGAGAAAATGTGTACTACCAATATAGTCCAACAGAGTCCAATATAGAAAAAGATTCTCACAACTCCAAATGTCCTCCATATAGAGGGTGATACAGTAAATTATGTTCCAAAGCCAAAGTATATGTACCAATCAATGCGAAGAACAGCTGAAGATTACGTAGGGGATAGTGATGCCGCTCTTACTGACCGTGGCATAGAAGAAAAAAATCTAAACAAAAGCAAACTCCGTAGTGTATAATCGTACTTTATTTTTTGCAATACATCTATAGAAAACATACTCCCAAACATATTAAGATCAACAACTCATCATAATAAAATCTCACAGGGAGGGAAATACAGGACTCACCTGGCAAACTTTCAAGTCCAAAATGGATGTGTACTTTATGTCTTTAGCTGCGTTTAGCCACGAGTCTGTAGTGCATGCAAGGTCCTCCCTTTGTATCGTGAATAGCATGCTGACATCACCCAACGCATTTCGTTGTTTGTTCGACTTCCTCGAGGATATCCACCCTTCTAAAAGTGGTTCCTATTCATAGGGCTTGCAGACAATTAGAGGACCCTATACTCTACTAGGGACAATCAGAAAAGATTAAACCTAAAGGGACTGTCTGAGTATGATTACTACAGATTAATTGTTAGAAATAAAATAAGATTTTACACTGTGGAGCTACAGTTTGTGCATCTCTTCATGCTTTCTTTTACATTTATTTCACCAACTACTTCAAATTAACATTGACTACACCTTTATGTAATTTTCCTCTAGTGCAAATAACATGTGATCATGTGAGTGATCTATTAATATGCATGTGCATCTCTGAAATAAACCCATTTGGGAATCCCACCGCATAATCACTAAAGGGATTCTATGATTTGTTTCAATGTGTAATAGCTTTCTGTAGCTCAACAATTATTCTTTTCACTAGCACTTTAACCTCTTTAGTGCCCTTATGACGCACTTAGTACGTCATTCGCCTGGCACGGCAGATGTCACATGTTAGTTTTCTAGGGGTTCAACGGGCAGACCACTCCAATGGAAACCACAAGCACATATATTACAACTGAATGATATATCATATTGATGAAAAAGCATACATTAATATTATAAGAAACATTTACAAGAAGCCACATCAACCATTAGGAGATATAAGCAAGATACTGTAAGGATAAGCAAGGGAGTGTGACAGGGAGACACACAGCAACAGAAAGAGTTGTTTAAGACATTGAATTGGGAAGAAAAATGCAATCAAAATCAACAGTGAATACTTGAGATACCTACAATTGGAAGATTGTTATTTTTGCCACAAGTCGAGGAGACCTCCAGCGACCAATCAGAAAACCCACCGAAGCGAATAAAAAAATGGCCCTCCATATGAATCAACAAATGTGTCAACTCTGCAAAGATTGAAATAAATGAACTAGAACAAGAAGAAGTTCCAGACTAAATTTACCTTGGCCGGCAAGTAACAATGGATGGGAACCTTTCTGAATGAAATCAACAGAAGAATGAAGACGGGATGGAGTGCATTTGGAAGAATAGAGGGAATCTTCCGTGTGCCTCAAAAGGAAAGTGTTTAACTAGTCTATCCTGCCAGTTATCACTTTTAGATATTACACTTAAACCCTAAATGTGAAGAGAAGATTCAGACAACTCAATGAAGTATGGAGCGATGTATGCTGAGAGACACAGAGACAGTAAAAAGAATGAATGGCTTCGAAAACAAACAAAAGTCTGTGACATCATCACAAGAGGGAAGAAATTATGATGGCAGTGGGCCAGACATACCACAAGAAGAAATTACTATTGTTGGACAAAGACGGTACTCGACTGGATACCAAGGGAAAAGAAAATAGATGAAGATGCCGACCAAAAATAAGATGGGGGGATGAATTCCAAAGATTTGTTGGAGCAACGCAGGGCCGCTAACAGATATCATGGGGCCCAGGACAAATTAAAGGAGCAGAGCCCCCCTCTAACCTTTAATTCCCCACCCCACAGTGCACCGGATTCTCAGAGGGGGTAGGGGTGGGAAGAACAAGATGTGGAGGAGGGAAGGAGAAGAGAGGGGGGGGGAGGGGAAGGGGGGAGAGAAGAGGGGGAGGAGGGAGCAGCGAGGAGAAGGGGAGGAAGGGGGAGGGAGGAGAATGCGAAGGGAGGGAGAGAATGTAGAAGAGAGAAGGAGCCGGTAGGGGGGGGGAAAGGAGGGGGTGAGAGGAAAGGGGAGACAGAGATATGGGTGTGGCTGGGCAGAGCAAGGAGGACTGGTGTGCTGTCCCTGATTGGAGTAGAGGACAGCCAATCAGAGGACAGCGGGGGCAGAGCCCACACCCCGACGGGCCAGAGACATATTCCTGTGCTGTCTGTGTCCTGCAGGAGATAAGGTAAGGTACAATGTGGGGGGTATATTTTATATGTATTGGGGTGGTAGGAGTATATTTAATATATATGGGAGTGGTGGGGGTATATTGTACATGTATTGGGGTGGTAGGAGTATATTTAATATATATGGGGGTGGTGGGGGTATATTTTATATGTATTGGGGTGGTAGGCGTATATTTAATATATATGGGGGTGGTGGGGGTTTATTTTATATATATGGGGGTGGTGGGGGTATATTTTATATGTATATGGGGGTGGTGTGGGTATATTTTATATGTATTGGGGTGGTAGGAGAATATTTAATATATATATGCGGGTGGTGGGGGTATATTTTATATGTATATGGGGGTGGTGGGGGTATATTTTATATGTATTGGGGTGGTAGGAGTATATTTAATATATATGGGGGTGGTGGGGGTATATTTTATATGTATTGGGGTGGTGGGGGTATATTTTATATGTATTGGGGTGGTGGGGGCATATTTTATAATGTATTGGGTGGTGGGGGCATATTTTATTTGTATTGGGGTGGTGGGGCATATTTTATATGTATTGGGGGTATATTGTATATGTATTGGGGTGGTGGGGGTATATTTTATATGTATTGGGGTGGTGGGGGTATATTTTATATGTATTGGGGTGGTGGGGGTATATTTTTTAATGTATTGGGGTGGTGGGGGCATATTTTATATATATGGGGGGTGGTGGGGGTATATTTTATATGTATTGGGGTGGTAGGAGTATATTTAATATATATATGGGGGTGGTGGGGGTATATTTTATATGTATTGGGGTGGTATGAGTATATTTAATATATATATGGGGGTGGTGAGGGTATATTTAATATATATGGGGGTGGCGGGGGTATATTATCTATGTATTGGGGTGGTGGGGGCATATTTTATAATGTATTGGGGTGGTGGGGGCATATTTTATATGTATTGGGGTGGTGGGGCATATTTTATATGTATTGGGGTGGTGGGGCATATTTTATATGTATTGGGGTGGTAGGAGTATATTTAATATATATGTGGGTGGTGGGGTATATTTTATATGTATTTGGGTGGTGGGGGTATATTTTATATGTATTTGGGTGGTGGGGGTATATTTTATATGTATTGAGGTGGTGGGGGTATATTTTAAATGTTTTGGGTGGTGGGGGTATATTTTATATGTATTGGGGTGGTGGGGGTATATTTAATATATATGGGGTTTGTAGGGGTATATTTAATATATGGGGAGGGTAGGGGTATATTTTATATATATGGGGGTGGTAGGGGTATCTTTTATATGTATGGGTGTGGTTATATTTTATATGTATTGGGGAGGTGGGGCTATATTTTATATTGTGTTCAGGAGCATGTTTTTTTAATTTTTTTATATATATATATTTATTGGGGGTGTCACAACTTTTACCATTGTGTCCAGTATTTTTGGACAAGCCATCTGGCAACCCTACCCACCAATGCTAAAAATGTATAATCTCCATTCTAAGTCTAGCTAGGATGGCTCGCTCTCCCTCCGCCCTGCACCGCTCGCTCTCCCCCGCCTGGAAGTGGACCCCGGCTCCGCTTGCTCTCCCCCCGCCCGGCACCCTGGCTCCGCTCGCTCTCCGCTCGCTCTCCGCTCGCTCTCCGCCTGCCCGGCATCCCGGCTCCGCTCAGTCTCTGCCCGCCCGGCACCCCGGCTCGCGTCACAACCGCTCGCAGCGCCTAGCAGTGCAGCACTTCCGGTGCCTGCTGCTGCTTGTGAGCACGTGGGAGGCTTGGAGTGACAGTGTAGGCAGGGCCCCGTGCACTGCTTTGCCCGGGGGCCCCTAATGTTGTTAAGATTGCCCTGGATAGAGGGGAGAATGGATGGTTCAAAGTACAGGCGAATCCGTGAGGAAAACCTGTTTTAGTCAGCCAAGATGGCAGGACAATAATCCAAAGCACAAAGCCAAAGCCACACTGGAGTGGTTGAGTCCTGACTTGAGTCCAATCGGACATTTATGGCGAGACTTGAAGATTGCAGTCCAGCAACAATCCCCAACAAACTTATTAGAACTAAGTCAATTTTAAATGGGCAGAAATATCACCATCCTACTGTGCAAAGCTAGTAGAGACCTATTCAAAAAGACTCAACGGTAATTGCGGCAAAAGGTGCTTCTACCAAGTACTGACTTAAGGGGCCGAATACTTATGCAACCGGTATTTTTCACTCTTTTCTTTTTTCCTTTGTTGACATTTAACCTCATCCTCATATGTGTTCAGTTTAACCACTACAGCCTTGTACTGTAGCTTTGAATAAAAATAGTTTGTTTGAAAAAAATGCTCATACATTATTTGTGATACAACAACTTGTGACATTATTGGTAGGGTGTGAATACTTCTGCAAACCTCTGTACAGTATATATATTTAATTATATTACGTGCAGAGTATGAATGTCTTTCAGAGAAGTAAGAATTTTACAATAAGAGGTTATGAAGCTGGAATGTGAGAGGCTCAGGGAAAACATAAAGCGGTTATCTAAAGTAGTGGATTCATGGAAATGTCTCCCAGCAGAGGTGGCCAATATAGTAAAGCAGTAGCGCTCTTAAACTTTTCCTTAATCACAGACCACTATCTTGATGAACAGAACGAAAACACTGGATCTAAAATTCAACCTTTAGTAGTGATGCACAGATTGCAGGAGAGAGTGGCCTGGAGTGAATTTTGTGAGGCGACAAAGTTTGAGAACAACAAGTGCAGTAAAGGGATTCACACAAAGGAGACATATTCTCTAGAGACCCAACAAGCTCTGAGAAACCCCTACCGTTACCACATAATATATATATATATATATATATATATATATATATATAATCAAAAAATAAATAGATGATACCGTTCTGTGGCTAACGAAATGCTTTTATTTGTGCGAGCTTTCGAGATACACTGATCTCTTCTTCCGGCGATGTTACAATGAATGAAGCAAGGATAACTTGAAAACAGTGTCTCTTGGAATGTTATCTGTGCTTCTCCTTCCCCCGGTGTGGATGTGTTTTATGGCTAGAGGTGTCAAAGGGTAACTGAAAGCAAGTGAAGAAAGAGTGTGTATGTGTATCAGTGTGAATAAAAATGAATGGAGAGCCCACAGTATAAACAGTGCTCTACACAAGGTGTGTGTGGAGTGAGAGGGATATAAATGGTGTGGGTGGGTGTGGAAATGTGAGAGTTTGTAGCACAACTAAAAGTGTGTGTGGATACTATGTGGTCCCTATTGGTGTATATGGATGGAAAAATAAGGAGTATTAGTATGTGTGAGAGACAGCTGTGTGTGCATACATATAGCACAGTATGTACAGACATGGCCTTTAGCGCTCATGGGAAGAGAGTTCGCTAGTGTCAGTAATGACTCATAAAATTTCGATCTCTGTTTAGGCCACTGCTAAGTGTCCCGAACAGTTGCATAAATTTGTATTCATGCAACCGTCTCTCTTTCGGGGTTTTAAGATTACCTTTGAGTATGGCAACCCTCAGATCGTTCATCTTATGGCCAGAGTCAGAGAAATGTTCGCCAACAGGACTGTCTCTTGTTCCGCGTGTGATGCTGTGGCGATGCAGGTTCATTCTCTTGTTTAGCCCCTGTCCTGTCTCACCTATACTGTGCTATATGTATGCACACACAGCTGTCTCTCACACATACTAATACTCCTTATTTTTCCATCCATATACACCAATAGGGACCACATAGTATCCACACACACTTTTAGTTGTGCTACAAACTCTCACATTTCCACACCCACCCACACCATTTATATCCCTCTCACTCCACACACACCTTGTGTAGAGCACTGTTTATACTGTGGGCTCTCCATTCATTTTTATTCACACTGATACACATACACACTCTTTCTTCACTTGCTTTCAGTTACCCTTTGACACCTCTAGCCATAAAACACATCCACACCGGGGGAAGGAGA